>NC_061087.1:58981078-59016422 GCF_015104395.2 Macrobrachium nipponense | reverse complement strand
TGAATAGAACTTACCTCCTGGCAGTTATATATATATATAGCTATAGTCTCCATCGGTCCGGCAGATTTTTCAAAACTCGCGGCAACCGCCGAGTGGTAGGTGTTTGGTTAGGTGGTTAACAACCCTTACAGGGTGGTACTTGGAACCATTCCCATTTTCTATTCCTCAGATCATCTCTGCGGTTGGACTGTCAACATCGTTGCTAGTCGCCGTCGGGTTTTTCGCTCGCTTCCTGGTGTCGCTGTATTTCTACGAAATTTTGGTGACGTATTCTGTGGATGGGCAATCGCTTTTTGGCTTGTGTTTATGGTTATTCTTTTGATTGTTCTTTGATTTGCGATGTCTCAGAAAACAGTTTCGAGTGTGTGTGAATGAGGAGTGTAAAGTGAGATTGCCGAAGGCTTCGTGGATCCTCACACTGTTTGTTTGGGGTGTAGGGGTTTTGAATGTGCATTGGGATAAAAGATGTAAAGAATGCGAAAGTTTTGGATGAAAAACAATGGGTTAGATATGAAACGCTACCGTTGCGTAGATTGGAGTTAGATAAAGTCAGGAGGGCTTTCTAAATCTAAATCTAAATCTAGGTCTGGAAGTGAAGCTAGCGTAGACCTTTCTATTCCCCTCCAACCCCTGTAGTAGTTGAACCTTTTTTTTCCTGAGGTTTAGTAGCTCCTTCTCCTGTAACAGAACCTGTAGCTGCTTTGGATAACCCTCAGTTTGTCAAGATGGCGGCTGAGATGCAAGTCCTCAAGGATCAACTTGCAGCCTTTAAACAAGGTAAAAGTGAAGGTGAAATTAGTGATAGTGCTTGTGAAAGTGCAGTGGAGGTGGCGACTGATCGATCCTGTCATGCCCCTAGGTCTAGACCTCTACCAAGCTCCCAGGACAGGGGAGAAAGGTACGTCGATGACCGTAAGGGGTGATGAGGGAACTGATCCTCGGTCCCAGCCGTCGCCCTCAAGCATCCTGTTGCGTTTTCCCAGGCTGCTTATGACCGCCACAGAAAAGGCGTGTCGGAAGTGGTAGCGTCTTCGCCGAGCCCCTCGCCTCGACGCAGATGGCAGTATGGAGGAGTCGAGACCGCTCAAGAGGAAGAGTTGGAAGCAGCGTCCTGAGCAGACTCGTTATCGCTCGCCATCGAGTAGATGGAGTAGCCGGAACCGTTTTCCTTCTGACGACGACTTGGACGTCCTCTCCTGTGAAAAAGGGCGAGATCTAGAGAGGATGATTCTCCACAGGACGCATGGAGGCAAGAGAGATCTCCTTTTCCTTCGGATTATTAGAACTCTCGAGAGAACCGTCTCCGTCCTCCAGTATTTCTTGACACCTGTCCCCTTCGAAACCGCAGGACCCAGCAGTGGTAGCGAGATCTTTCATGACTGTCATGCAGGAGCAACTGACTTCGCTAGTGGAAGCCTTTAGCCGTCCTCCTCACCAGTCGGACTAGACGTAAGGACGACAAGCTAACTGGTGAAGAGATCAAGGGAGGAAACTCCGGTAGAGTTTTCGACAGCTCGTAAGAAGGAGCGGGGTTCCGCAACTCGTCAGGATGTTGATCAGCACCGTTCGCGCAATGTAAGGAAGTTACGGCTCTCTCCTCTCGCTAACCTTCCGTCTCTCGGCACTGTGTGGATCTGGCTCCGTTCAGCTACTTCTCCCGAGTCGCGATGCCAGGTTAGGCCTAGTTCTCGTCGCCTCTCTTCTCTTCTTCTAGACGCAGAAATACAGACTTGGTTGCTCGGCACGACGACACCTTCAGGTCTCCTCTCAGGGAGAACGGTTGGTTCGCGTTCCCGACAGTCGTTCGCTCAACGAGAAGACTTCAAAGTGGGATGCCAGGACGTATGCAGCGCTCGGGACAAGAAACGCATTCAGCGCTCGCGCCACAGGACACCATCCAGTGAGCATATCCAGGACGCATCCAGTTCTAGACGGCAGGACGCACCCAGCTATCGACGTCAGGACGCATCCAGCCTGCGGCGTCAGGACAGCATATATCTCTCGGCGAAAGCAAACTAACAGTGCTCTTCGGCAGGACGCATCCTGCTCTCGACGGAAGGACGCATCCAACTCCCGACATCGAGACACGTCTAGCTCTCGATATAAGGACGCAACTAGTGGATCAGCCTTAGGATTTACCTACCTCTCGCGCCAGGCACTTTTTTTGATTTCTTCACGTAAGGACGCTTCCAGTTCACGACGACAGGATACTTTCGACGATCGGAAATTTTCCTCGGACGCAGTTGTTCATCGGGGGAAGAGTTTTGATGAAGGTACAACACTGCAATTTGGATAAACATAGAGCTTCCGAACTAGTTCCTTCTACCCACATAAAGAGATGGAAGGAAGTCTAGAGTTAGAAGAAATATCGGAAGATGAGGATAAACCTTCTACTGCGGCTGCGGATTATAAAGTGCTTTCTCGCTCCCTACTTGAATTGTATGGAGAGGAGTTTAAACCAGCGGCTCCCCGTTCCTTTTCTCAAGGGGTCGCAGTTTGTGAGAAAAAGTCACAAAGAAACAGTTCGTCCCTTCATCAGATGAAGTTGTCGATTTCGGCTAAGAAGTCGATGGCTAGAATCGGAGACTGGCTAAAGAAAAAAGAAAAAAGACAAGCAGTGAGGACTACCTTTTCTTTTCCTCCGACGAAGCTGGGGCGTCTAAGGCGGGAATGTGGTACAAGACTGGAGAAGCTCTTGGCCTGGGAGTACCTGCCTCCTCACAAAGGGGGTGGGGGGACTTCTCCGGGATTGTTGACTCTTCAGGAGACATGCTCTCAATTCGGCTAAAGTGATGTGGTCCATGACGGAGTTAGACCACCTCATTAAAGGAATATTTCGTTCTTACGAGGTATTCAGCTTTTTGGACTGGGCCCTTGGGGCTCTAGCCAGGAAAGCAGAACCCATACAGGCCACAGGAATGGAGGATTTTGACTAGTATTATGGCCTGTATGGACAAAGCGTTGAGGGTATGGAGCAAACGAGATGGCTTCCCTGTTTACAGCGGGGATTTTGAAGAAGAGGGCGCTGTTGTGCTCCTTCGCGACCAAAGAAGTTACGATCGCTCAGAAAGGTCGGAACTTCTTTACGCTCCTCTCTCGGAACACCTTTTTCCTCAATCTCTGGTCAGGGGATATTACCCATTCGCTAACGCAGAAAGCCACTCAGGACCTTCTGACTCGCTCCGTAAGGAAGGGCCTACCGGGGGGGGACTCAGGCTTTGGCAAAGAAGGAGGAAAGAAGGTCTTACAAAGCCCCTTTCCGAGGTAGGGCTCCGACCAGGACAGACTTCAGAGTAGAAGACAAGAGACAGGCGCAAGAACAAGCAGGAGATCGTTTAGATCCCGTGCTAGAAAAAAGTGAGTCACCAAGTCCCTCCAGACAGCGGTAGGAGCAATGCTGTCATACTTTTTTTTTTTGGCAGGCCCTGGAAGAAAAGGGGGGCGGACACATGGGTCTCTCTCAGTCGTCAGGGAGGGTTACCAAGTTCCCTTTCTTGAAAAAGCCACCTCTTTCGAGAACACCAAGAGCCTTAGTGGCTCAATACTTGGATGCTGCGAAACAAGAGGCTCTCCTAGATCTAGTAGACCAGATGCTAGGAAAGGGAGCCATAGAACCTGTACTGGAACTAGAATCCTCAGGCGTTTTACAATCGAATGTTTCTAGTACCCAAGAACTCGGGGGGATGGAGACCCAGTACTAGATGTCAGCGCACTGAACGTCTTTGTAGAGAAGACCAAATTACTATGGAGACGACTCAGTCGGTGCTGGCAGCAGTCCGTCCAGGGGGACTGGATGGTGTCTCTGGACTTGCAAAGAACGCCCTATTTTCATATCCCCATCCACCCGAATTCAAGAAAATTTTCTAAGATTCGTGATTCAGGACAGGTGTTTCCAATTCAGAGCCCTATGTTTCGGCCTCAGCACAGCCCCTCAAGTCTTCACAAGGGTAATGTCGAAAGTGGCTGCTTGGCTTCATCAAGAAGGGATAAGAGTATCACTTATATCCTGGACGACTGGCTGATAAGATCTCGATCGAAGAGCAAGTGTCTGAGGACTTTGCACAAGACGTTTCTCATGACCCAAGAACTGGGTCTTATCATAAACAAAGAGAAGTCCAGATGGAACGGAGTCAGACTATTCTCTATTTGGGGATAGTTCTGGACTCAGCTCTTTTACGGGCTTTCCTTCTCAAGAGAGGCAGAACAAGTGCCTCGAAAAAGTGCAGCAATTCCTAGGGAGAGAGAAGTGCTTGGCGAGGGATTGGATGAGTTTGCTGGGCACCCTCTCCTCGCTCGAGCAGTTTGTCTCTCTGGGAAGGTTTTTGCACCTCAAGACCGTTGCAACACTTCCTCTCAAGAGTCTGGGACAGGAAGAATCAGGAGGACTAATTTTCCTTTCCCATTCCAGCAAACGTCAAAAGACAGTTGAGTTGGTGGCTGGATCCCGCAAAATTGAGGGAAGGAATATCCCTATTCAAGAAGAACGTAGACCTAGTGTTGTTCTCAGACGCTTCGGAGTCAGGTTGGGGAGCAACACTGGGGAACAAGGAAAGCATCGGGCTCTTGGGCGGGAAGTGCAGCAGAAAGGAGGCACATCAACAAGAAAAAAAAAAAGAATTGATGCCATTCTGTTAGGTTAAAAGCCTTCAAAGAAGTGGTCTCGGGGAAGGTAGTAGAGGTCAACTCAGACAACACACAGCCCTGGCATACATAAGAAAGCAAGGAGGAACTCATTCTCTGTCCCTATACGAAGCAGCAAAGGAACTCCTTCTATGGGCGAAGGAGAATGGAATAAATCTGTTAACGAGATTTGTACAGGGACAGAAGAATGTGAGGCAGACATGCTCAGCAGAAAAGGGCAAGTTCTTCCAACAGAGTGGACCCCTCGATCTTCAGGTTTGCCAGGAACTGTTGGAAGTTATGGGGGAGGCCATCGATAGTTATCTCTTCGCCTCCAACAAGAACAAGAGAATCCCCAACTACTGCTCCTTGGTTCCGGACAAGGAAGCAATAGCAGTGGACGCTTTCTTGATGGACTGACAGGGATAGACACTTATGCGTTTCCCCCGTCAAGATCATCAATCTGGTCATCAAGAATTCGCCCTTCTCGAGACAGGAAGAATGAGCCCTGATAGCTCCATTCTGGCCAGCAAGAGAGTGGTTCACAGAGGTAGTGGAGATGCTAGTGGGACTTTCCAAGAAGCCTTCCTCCAAGTACCAAAGCTTCTCAGACAAGCCCCACTTCGAGAGGATACATCAAAACCCCCCTTGCTCTACAACTGACTTTGCATTCAAAGACTATCGAGAAGCTTGTCAGAGCGAAAGGCTTTTCTGCGCAAGCTGCAAGAGCAATCGCAAGAGCGAGGAGGGTATCTTCTCAGAGAGTCTACCAATCGAAGTGGGAGGTGTTTCGATCTTGGTGTAAACGAAACAAAGTGTCCTCAACCACTACCTCTGTGAGCCAGATTGCTGATTTTCTGCTGTTCCTCAGACAAGAATCTAAGCTGGCCGTATCCACTATAAAAGGATATAGAAGCATGCTTTCAGGCAGTATTTAGGCATAGAGGCATGGAGTTATCTCAAATACGGACTTGAAGGATCTCTTGAAGTCGTTTGAAACGACTAAGCACAACGATAAGACCCCGGCTTGGAATTTGGATGTGGTTTTGAAATTTTATGCGACAGGAAGTTCGAACCCATCTCGCAAGCGACCTTAGAGATTTAACTAAGAAAACGTTATTTCTGATGGCTCTCGCACAGCAAAAAGGTCAGCAAGATTCAAGCGATGGAGAGCAGGTAGGCTTCAGTCAAAACGGAGCAGTTTGTTCTTTAAGGCTCGACTTCCTCGCTAAGAATGAGAACCCATCCAAACCCTGGCCGAGAATGTTTTTGAGGTTCCTAACCTCACAAACTTAGTGGGTCAAGAGGAGGAGAGACTCCTCTGCCCAGTTAGAGCTCTCAGGGCATATTTGTCACGAACAACAAAAATTTAAGAAGGATCATCCAGTGCATTATGGTGTTCCGTTAAGGATCCTCAAACCCAAAGGCCCCTCTCGAAGAATGCATTGTCATTCTTCTTGAGGGAGACAATTAGAGAAGCTCATCTCTTATGTGAGGAGGAGAACTTCGGTCTATTAAAAGTGAAGGCCCACGAAGTGAGGGCGATTTCAACGTCATTGGCATATCAGAAGAATATGTCAGTTAGACAAATTATGGACTTGACGTTTTGGAGGAGCAACTCTGTTTTCGCTTCTCATTACCTCAGAGAGGTAAGAGTAGATTACGAGAAGTGCTACTCTCTGGGGCCCATACGTAGCTACGTCTTCATTATTGGGCGAAGGGAGTTACTACCTCCCTCAACCTTAACTTTTAGTATGATATACCTTTTTATTTGAGGTTTGCGTTTTTATGGTTGTCTGAGGAGTGGTCTGGTTGGGTCAGCACCCTCAGTCTAGCTAGATAGGTAGATATCTAGTCTGCAAGGTTAGGTGGTTGGGTTGGAGTAAGGTTTGCAGATATTGAAAGGGATAGGTAGTACAGAAGTCTAGTCACGTTGTTGGTCTCGCCCCGTTGACAGAATCGATTGAGTAGTTTCAGCATAAACAGGTCTCATCCTGGGCCTTGGCGCTCCTAAGGGAAAGCGACTCAAGAGGCAGGAACCTTTGAAGTCAGCTACCTTAGCAGGTAAGGAATCAAGGTTATTACCTACAACTTTTAGTTGTTTTCCAACGATGTTGGCTGTCTTTTCACCACCTCCAAATGTGTGAATCAGCTATATATATATATAACTGCCAGGTAAGTTCTATTCATAAAAATGAAGTATTTATGATAAAACAAAGTTTATGAATACTTACCTGGCAGTTATATATATTTTAGGGCCCACCACCTCCCCTCAGGAGACAGGTTGGGCAAGAGATGATCTGAGGAATAGAAAATGGAATGGTTCCAAGTACCACCCTGTAAGGGTTGTTAACCACCTAACCAAACACCTACACTCGGCGGTTGCCGCGAGTTTTTGAAAAATCTGCCGACGATGGAGACTATAGCTACTATATATATAACTGCCAGTAAGTATTCATAAAACTTTGTTTTATCATAAATACTTCATTTTTGTTTAGGGTTTGTGTGATTGAAGGGTGTAAGGTGAGGTTGCCAAAAGCTTCTTGGTTGACCCTCTACACTGTATGCATGAAATGCAGGGGGAATGAATGTTCTTTTAGTAACCCTTGTAACGGAATGTTGAGGTTTTAAATGAAGACGAATATAAGGCTCTTTCTTTCTATGTTAGGAAGTTGGAACGTGATAAGAGTACGTAAGGCTTCCTCTAGAAGTTCTAGCAGGTCTAGAATGAGTGAGTTGGATGTGGATCCTAATACTAATGTAGAAGTAGAACCTTCTTCCCAAGTTGCAGCCCCTGCTCCCCGCACCGAAGCCGAAGATTCGTCTTCGGAGGCGGCGGCTTTAAGAGCCACGATTCTTTCTATGGATCAGAAGATTCGTCAGTTAGAAGGTAAGGAGAGTGTTAGTGATCAGTGCAGTGTCCCCAGTGTTGTGGAGGGTGCGTCTGACCGGCTCCTTAGTGCCTCTAGGCCTAGACCTCTTATAGACTCCCATTTCCAATGGAGTAGGAAAGTCGAAAGCTGCAAGAGGGCTGGGAGAGCCCCCACCGGGTCAGGCGTCCGCCCCTCGGCAGATCCTGAAGTACCGCTTCCCAGGCTGCCTTGGATCGCTACAAGAAGGAGATCCTACGTCAAAGCTTCTCCTCTTCGTCGTTTCCCTCTCCAAAGAGAGGTTTGGAACTCCCCGGATGCATCGCGCCCGTTGAAGAGGGCTTGGAAGGCTCCCTGCAGTCCTTTGGCTTCTAGCCCAGAGGTTTTCCCAGAAGAGTCGTCGTTGGAAGCAAAGAAGCCCAAGAGATCGTGTGATCGCTCTTCTTCTCGCGCCCCCTCAATCTGCGCCTGGTTCGGAGGAAGACCGCCAGATTCTCCTACTAGATTCCTTGTGGGACTTCAGGCTCAGATCTCGGCGTTGGCGGACTCTCTGGCCTTTAGATCGCGTAGGAAGAAGGACGTTTCGCTTCCGATCAAGAGATCTAGGTGCCGTTCTTCAGAGGATCGTTCTCCTCTTTGTAGGCGTTCTCCTTCAGATGGGGAGTTTTCGTATGAAGGTAGGAGCTCACGCGAGCGGCCCCGCTCTGGCTGGCTCTCTGCTTCAAGGCGCCATACATCGGTCAGACGCTCGGTGGAGAAAGAATTTTTTTCTCCAGATTTTTTTTTTTTTTTTTTTTTGGGATTCCCCTTCTGGGGTAAGCGCTCCCTCGCCTGCTCATCACTCTGTTTCGAGGGTACGGCTGAAAGGAGATAGATACTTGGAAGAGAACAGACCTCTTTCTTTGTCTCCCTCTCGTGGAACTTCTCCTCAGCACTTCGAGAAACTAAAAAGGCGCCCTTCTACAAGAGGCGTTCGTCTTCTGGATGTCGCTCTCCTCGAGTTTCGGATAGGGCGTTGAGTAAGACGTTTTTCTCCTACTCATGACTCCTCTCCCTTCAGACGTCAAGAGTCTGGTAGGAGCCATGTGCCTGATAGGCGTCCTGCTGGGTAGCCGCTCCCCGCAAGATAGGCGCCAAGAGCCTTCTGTACGTCGATCTCCTAGTAGGCGCTCGTCTTTTTCGAGGCGTCCTACTCCTGACTATTCTCCTCGTGGCAGACAACAAGAGACTTTCAAGCGCCCTTCTCCGTGTAGGCGCTCTCCTTCTTCTAGATGCCCTACTCCTGACCGTTCGTCTCTTGGTAGGCACCAAGAGCCTCGCAAGCGCCCTTCTCCCGATAGGCGCTCGTTAGCTTTGAGGCACCCTTCTCCTGAATGTTATCCTCTTTGTCAGACGTCAAGAGTCTCGCAAGCAGCCTTCTCCTGGTAGGCGCTTTTCTCCTTCCAGTCGTCCTTCTGTTGATCGTACTCAACGGGACAAGAATCAAGAGCCGCGCAGCGCCCTGCTCCTGATAGGCGCTCTACGCCTGGCAGCACTCTCCTCAGGATAGGCGCACAGATTCTGGTAGGCGCTCTCCTCCTCGTAAGCGCCCTGTCGATGTATCCAGACCTTCTCGGGGTAGGAGTTCTGCCTCTCCTTCAGCCGAGGATTTCGTCTACCTCGAAGAGGGAGTCTCATTGCAGACAATCCAGATCGGACGGGCGCTCTTCCTTTTCGTCTCGTCGTTCTCCTGCTGATTTGAGCTCTTCTACGAGAAGGTGCTCTCCAACCTCTCGCTCGGCTCCTACTAGGACCTCTTCGTCGCCTAAGGATCTTCCGCGCTCTCCTCGACAAGAAATCCTAGAGGGTTCGGATGAAGAACCGAACACTTCTGCAGCGGTGTCTTCTTACAAGAAACTCACAGAGCTTCTCCTGCAAGAATTTGGGGATTCCCTTACTCCTACGGCTCCTCCTTCTCCTCACCTCGTTAGTTTTCTATCGGCGAAGACAGCGAAGGGTTCTTCTTGTGTGAGGATGAAGCCGACCCTTTTGATGAAGAAGGCACTGAGGAGTTTTGTTGGTTCCTGGATGGAATTTCCAAAGAGGAAGCGGGGAAAAAACGATGTTCGCTTCCCTCCTTCGAAGTTATCAGGACGCGCTGGTTTCTGGTTTTATGAAACAGGAGAGTCCTTGGGATTGGGTCTACCGTCCTCGGCCGATTTCTGACTTTTCGGCTCTGGTAGATGCCACAAGGAGAGCTGCCTCTTAACTCTGACGGAAGACAACTGGGGCCATGAACGAAGTAGACCACATTCTGAAAGGCATGTTCCAAGAATGATTGGTCGCTGGGAATCCTGGCTAAGAAGATAGAGGTGCCAGAGTCTTTTCTCCAGAGGATCTCATGTGCGTTTTGTCTTGCATGGACAAGTCTGTAAGAGACGGAGCGAGTGAGATCGCCTCCCTGTATGGGGCCGGGATCGTGAAGAAGAGATCTGTATATTGTTCCTTCTTGACGAAGTCCGTCTCCCACGCTCAGAGGTCTTCTTTGCTGTTTGCTCCTCTGTCCGCTCAGTTATTCCCTAAGCATCTGGTCCAGGACATATCAAGATCGCTTTTGGCTAAAGCCACCCAGGACCTTTTGGTCCTTCCTTACAAGGCTAAGAAGAAGGAGAAGTCGAGTACTCGGGAACCCTTTCGAGGGGATTCTTCCTCCAGAACCTCTGCGTTTAGGGGTCGTAGACCCTCCAAAGAAGAGGTAAGACATTTGCCAAGTCAGTCAAGGCCCCCAAGTTAACTTGCAAGTCCTTCAGACAATGGTGGGCGCCAGACTCTTAGGATTTGCGGAAGTCTGGGCCCAGAAAGGGGCGGATCCTTGGACCCTTTCAATTTTGAGGAGAGGTTACCTCATCCCTTTCACCTCAAGACCTCCCTTGACGACCACCCCAAGGAGTTGACGGACCAGGTACAGAGACCCATCATGAATCAAGCTCTCCATCTAGCAGTAGAACAGATGCTGGAGAAGGAGGCTATCAAACTATGACGACCATCGTCATCAGGCTTCTACAACCGCCTTTTCCTAGTTCCGAAATCCTCAGGGGGATGGAGACCGGTGTTGGATGTAAGCGCCCTGAACCTCTTCGTAGAAAAGAAGAAGTTCACGATGGAAATACCTTCATCAGTGCTGGCAGCACTTCGTCCAGGGGACTGGATGGTTTCCTTGGATTTACAGGACGCTTACTTCCACGTACCGATCCATCCTTCCTCGAGGAAGTTTCTCAGATTCATGATGGGGGGAAAAATTTTCCAGTTCAGGGCTCTGTGTTTCGGCCTCTCGACGGCCCCTCAAGTGTTCATGGGGATTCTTGAGGAACGTAGCTCAATGGCTTATTTGAAGGGGGTGAGGATATCCATGTACCTCGACGATTGGCTGATAAGGGCCAATTCAGAAGATCGTTGTTTGAAGACTTGCAAGTAACACTAGAATTGACGAAGGCGTTGGGACTTCTCGTTCCAATTTCAAAGAAGTCTTCGCTAATTGCCGAGCAAGAGTGTGTGCATCTCGGGATACGGATGAACTCTCTGAGTTTTCGGGCTTTTCCCTCTCAGGAAAGGATGCCCGAGGATTCGAGAGAGTAACAACCTTCTCAGGGAAAGGAGTATGCACAGCGAGGGAGTGGATGAGTCTGCTGGGGACGCTCTCTTCGCTGGAGCAATTCGTTTCCCTAGGAAGGTTGCACTGAGACTGTTCCAATTCTTTCTTCATCGGAATTGGAGTCGTCGTTTCTCAGGATTTGACGTTCTCCCTGTCGTTATCTCAGGAAGTCAAGAAGCAACTCACATGGTGGACAGATTCCAACCTCTTTGTGAAGGGACTGTCTCTTCAATCCCAAAGCCCCAACCTAGTGGTGTTCTCCGACGCGTCGGACACGGGTTGGGGGCCGACTCTGGGAACCAGCGAGGTGTCAGGTACCTGGATGGGCGACCAGGTATCCTGGCACATCAACAGAAAGGAGTTGATGGCTGTGTGGTTTCTCTGAAAGCTTTCGAGCCCAACGTCAGAAGATCAGTAGTGCAGATCAACGCGGACAACACTACAGCTCTGGCATATATCAGAAAACAGGGGGGAACGCATTCTTCTCTGTACGAGACGGCAAGAGACCTTCTGTGGGCAGAAGAAAGGGGAATCAAGCTTCTCACCAGGTTCGTGCAGGGAGAAAGGAATGTGAGAGCAGATCTCCTCAGCAGGAAAGATCAGTCCTTCCCACAGAGTGGACCCTTCATTTGGATGTATACCAGAGCCTGTGGAAGTTGTGGGGCAGGTCACATAGACCTCTTTGCCACGTCGAAAAAACAAGAGACTGGATCCTTACTGCTCTCGATCTCAGATCCAGAGGCATTAGCAATAGATGCTCTTCTGCTAGACTGGAGCGGACTCGACGTCTACGCGTTTCCCCCCTTCAATATTCTGGGGCTAACAATAAAAAAATTCGTAGAGTCAGATTCAACGAGAATGATCCTAATCGCTCCCTTTTGGCCAGCCGAAGAATGGTTCACAGAGGTACTGGAATGGTTAGTGGACCTTCCAAGATCGCTCCCGCTAAGGAGCGATCTACTCAGACAGCCCCACTTTGACAGGTATCACCAAAAATCTCCTCGCTCTCAGTCTGACTGGCTTCAGACTGTCAAAGTCTGGTCAGAGCGAAAGGCTTTTCAACAACAGCTGCTAAAAGCAATCGCAAGAGCGAGGAGGCCTCCACCTGGCGTGTATACCAGTCAAAGTGGGATGTCTTCAGACGATGGTGCAAGAGAAAGAACATTTCTTCTTCCAGTACCTTTGTGACCCAGATTGTGGATTTCCTGATTTTTTCTCAAAGAAGAGTGTTATCTTGTTGTGTCTACTATTAAAGGATACCGCAGTATGTTGGCGGCGGGTATTTCGGCATAGAAGCTTGAATATCTCCGAGAATAAGGACCTGCATGATCTTATTAGGTCATTTGAAACCGTTAAAAAACGATCTCATATTGCACCGAACTGGAATCTAGACGTAGTTCTACAATTCCTTGGATCGTCTAGATTTGAACCACCTAGTTCAGCTTCTTTCAAGGATCTGACGAAGAAGGCTCTCTTCCGTATGGCCCTAGCAACAGCTAAGAGGGTGAGTGAGCTCCAAGCTATTGAGGGCAATGTCGGGTTTAAGGAAGAATCTATGGTTTGTTCGTTTCTTCCAGGATTTCTTGCTAAAAACGAAAAACCCATCACGTCCATGCCCAGGAGCTTTGAAATCGTGGTTTATCTTTTTTTGTAGGGGAAGAGCCTGAAAGAACTCTTTGCCTAGATGAATTGTGAAGTATTACCTTAAGAGGAAGGAGCAACTTAAGGCTAATCAAGATGTTCTTTGGTGCTCCGTGAAGGACCCCACTCGGCCCATGTCGAAAAAATGCTCTTTCCGTCTTCTTGAGAGCCTTATTACAGAGGCACATGTTGTCTGCAAGGAAGAGCATTTTAAGCTTCTGAAGGTGAAAGCTCACGAGGTGAGAGCCATCGCAACTTCGCTTGCATTCAAGAAGAATATGTCTGTGCGGAACTTGATGGAGGCGACCTTCTGGAGATGCCAATCGGTTTTCGCAAACCACTACCTACGTGATGTAAAAATCACTTATGATAAATGCTTCGCCTTGGGCCCTTTCGTATCGGCGGATTCGGTGCTGGGGCAGGGAGCTGAAACTTATCCTTTTTAAACTTTTGATATGTTACCCTATGTTTTGTATTTGTGTTTTTGGTTGTCTGAAAGAGGTTTGCAGGAGGCACCTCTTTTGTCGTAGTTTGTTCCGATACGTAATACAAACCATCGGTCCTTTAACAATAGGAAGTAGCTAGTGGCAGCTGGAACGGTCGTAAGCTTCCAACAAGGGGAGCGAACAAGGGAGAACGGTAGTTAACTGCTTGTCCGATCGTCGCGCGCCGCGGCCGACTGAGAGGTAAACAAATCACTTTTGCTTTTCGGCCGGCGGGTGTGGAAGGAACGTGTTCGTCAATCGGTCTCTGACCCGCTTCCATCGTCGTATGCTTTGTTTATATTGTGTTTTATACTAATGGTTTATTTGACTTTTGAAAATGAAAAACTGTAAGTACACTGTTTTCATTTTCATTACTTAATTATGAACCAACATGGAGCTATCGCCGTAGATACGGCGATTTCCTCTCTTTTCATGAATTGAACCCTTGAATAATGTCTCGGTGCCGAGGGCGGGCGCGCTCGGGCCGAGTCATGTATTTTGGGCGAAAGTGGAAAAATGTAAGTACTTTTTTTTTTTTTTCATTATATTTTTGCCCTGTGCGTTCGTTACCGAGAGCGTGATTGCGCTCGGCACGAACCTTTTATTTTGTATGATAATGCAATGAAGTGGATTCGCAATTGCAGTATTCTTTTCATTTTCATTTATTTATTTGCATAAAATTTAATTTGGATCAATTTTCGCTCTTACCCGGGAATTGATCCTTACGTTTATTTTCTGTGAAAGTGAAATCGCAAGTGCAGTATTCTGTTTCATTTTCATAAATATTTTTATGATAGCATCATATTATTTGGATCAAGTTTCCGTTCTTACCCGGGAATTGATCTTTTCCCCTTTAAGTTCTATGAAGTGAATCGCAAGGGCAGTATTCTGTTTCATTTTCATATTACTTTTCACTGCTGTGCGGGTAAGGGAAGCGAAGGTCTGCCGGGAAGTCGTCGGAAAGCTCTACCCGCGACTCCCTTGGTATCCGATTCTTCGTCTTCTTTCCTGCTCCGCTCAGCTTCCTCATTGTATTTTGTATTTGGGTCTTCCTTGCGTTCGGGGTGGGGCATGTCTTCCCCCCGTGCCTGTTTTCTTCATGTTGCCTGCCCCAGACTTCCGCTGTTCCAGCAGCTCGCCCCTGGACCGGCCGCCAGTACCCAGGTTCCCGCTGGCTGCCGATGATTCTACGAGGCGATCGCTGGGCCTGCCGTACCTGCCGCTGATGTGATTCCCGCTGTTGGCTTAGCTGTCCCTTCTGGGTCTACCGCTGCTGCTGTTCCTGCCGCTCCTGAGCTGGTTGCTGTTCCTGTCGCTCCTGGTTCACCCTGAGCCTGTCCATGCTGGTCATGCCCACGTGGGTGTCTTCCCAGTCCCAGGTCCTTCCGGACAGGTGCAGTCGGGCCGTGTTGCTTCGGTAATAGCCCCGGCTCCGGCCTGGATGGAGGACCTGACGACTGTCCTGCGTGAGCTGACGAGGAAGAGGAAGAAGAGGAAGCTGTCATCTTCGTCTTCATCGTCTGCTGCTGCCTCTTCCCCTTCGACTTCTAAGGTCCCATAAGCCGAAGAAGAAGAAGGCTGCCTTCCCCCCTAAGAAGTCTCCTTCGGGAACTTCTAAGGGCCCGTCCCACCCCGGATGGGATGGGGGGTCCTTCTGCTGGTCCTCCGCTCCTTCGGGAGCGGGGCCCGTCTCCCCTTCTGTAAGGAAGAGATAGACGGGGACCAGAGGAGTATCGGTTAGCTCTGGTACTTTCTCGCCTGGTGCTAGCGGCGATGCCGCTACGCCAGGTTCCGGCTCGGTCTCTCGTTCGCGAGAGATCCCGAGTGTACGTTCTCCCTCGGGAGACCGTGCAGCCAAGTTTCGGCGCCAGAGTTCGCTCGGCGCCAAGACGCGGCACGGAGCAGAAGGCTGGTGGAGAGGCCGCTCAGGTGACTCTCGCCAGGCCAGCGGCACCGCTCTTGCAGCGGACCAGCTGTGAACCGGGTTTTCCCCCCTAAGAAGGCTCCTTCGGGGACCTTCTAAGGCCCGTCTCGCTCCGGCGATTCGGGGAGCTCTTCTGCTGGTCCTCCTGCTCCCTCGGGAACAGGGCCCGTCTCTTCTTCTACCAAGGAGAAGAAGACGGGGACAGAGGGAGTACCAGCTTCGGCTGGCACTTCCTTGCCTGGTTCTAGCGGTTCTGCCGCTAAACCAGGATCCGCCTCGGCTTCTCGTTAGCGAGAAGTACCGAGTGGACGGTCCCCCGCGGGAGACCGTCCAGCCAAAGTCTTGACGCCCGAGCTCGCCCGCCGTCAAGACCGAACAACGCGGAGCAGAAGACTGGCGAGAGTCCGTGCAGACGACTCGCCAGGCCAGTGGACGCTCTCGCAGCGACCAGCTGGCTGCTCGGGTTGACGTGACGGTCGCTGACCAGCCACGGGTTGAGGCGAGGAAGGGGTCCCCGCGCCGTCGGTACCAGCCACGGCTGGTACCAGCGGCTCGACGCGCGAGAGGACGCTCGCCGGTCTCACCGCGACAGCGAGCCTAGCAGGTCACCTGACCGCCGCTCCCATCGGGACCGGGCGGAGACGGTAACCAGCAACAGCTCGCCTGACGCTAGAGATCAGCGTCGACGTTCTCAGCCGAGCCTCTCGCCCCAGGCGAGCGGCAAGGCTAGGCCTGCTGCTCGATCGCCACCGGCGGGTTGACAATCAGCAGCAGCCCCTCGAAGCACGCTGGTCCTGCCAGCGAGCTAGGGGGGAGCTCAGGTCTGCCTCTCCTTTACCTTCAACCTCCTCGGGCTACACCGGGGGAGGAGCGAGGTACCTAGGAGTGATCGCGAGAGATGCGCCGCTCGCGATCCCGCTATGACGCCGTATGGACCAGGCACGGTTCTAGGACCGACCAGGACATACGCGCAAGTAGCTGGAGGCGACCGTCAGGGGTCTGCCGCTGTTCCTCCTTCTGAAGGAGGAGTATCTCGGGATCTGTTCTTGCTGGAGGGACTGGACGGTCCTACTCCGCAAGACGCGGTTACTCCCGAGATACAGAGGAATTTTGGCAGAAGTCATTAAGCTGATTCGTCAGCATAATGACCTTGCGGAAGGATTGCCGCTCCACCAGCAGAGCCCACGTCTCTGCTCGAGTCGTTTTGGGGCCCACGAGAGGGAACCCAAACCTACGGTGGGTCTGCCGCGATCGGAGCTTGCCGATTCTGTTTCGAACCAGAGTCTCTCGTCTCCGGACAAAGAAGGCTCTCTCAGTTCTGGCCGGTCGATCAAGCTACTTCCACCTCCTCTACTGCGACAGCGGCGTTTCTACATGTCTTCGGACAACCGTATTTAAATACTCCTTCGGTCCTCCTGAGAGGTTTTGACCTCCCCGACGAGGACTGGAATGAGTCGGAGGACGGTATCGGCTCTCTCCAGTCAGGTGCGATCAGCCCCCACCCAGACGACGTTCACAGTGGCGGCAGACCCTTACCTACAGTGAGAGTTCGTAACCCTCCGCGGGAAAACGTTTTCTCCTGACGATACGTTTTCCCAGACTCTGAGAGGCCATCGCCGCAAGACGATGGCTGCTCCTACTCTTCTCCAACTGCTAGTTCCACTGGGAAGGCGAGCGAGGTATCCAATTCCTCCCCCATTCCCTCTTCCTTACGGCTACGAGGGAAAGGGGAGGGATCCTACAGAGATTTCTCTGTAGGATCCCACGTTGGGGACTGCGCTACCGGGGGACCTTCGGGTCCTACCTGACGTAAGCCACGGTCGTTGAGGAGGGATCCTGCCCCATTCTCGATTTCTACGGGAATCGAGAGGACCACCAGCCGATATCGTTTGACGAATTCGGTGGGGGGTTTCGCAGACTGCTTAGAATTCTACGGAATTTCTAGCGCATTCAGTGTTCGAGTTTTTTACGATCTCCAAACACTTAGGCGAGACCGCGGTCCAAAGTGAGCGAGACGAGAATCCCCGATATGTTACACGATAACTCGGGGAACCTCGGCCTATGCTCGGAATTCCTGGAATTTCTAGCATTGGGAAGAAGAACTGCTGCTGAAAGAAGGGACTATCTCACAGTAGAGGAGACCAACCTGGCAATAGAGAAGAACGGACGGGAAGATCCAGTTTGGCTTGAACTATCGTCTTAGTATTCTGTTCACCATTAAAGCTTTCCTTCGAGGAAGACTCTTCACTCTCTTTGATAGAGATCGAAGGTGGTCGATCTCCAATCCTTATTTGTTTTCTTGAAGGAAAGAATTTAGGATGGAGATCGTTGTTCAGAATCCTACAAATATACTACTTATATTAACCTCGCGACATGATTCTACTAAGCAGTTGAATTGTCCGAGGGGTAGGCGCATATCCCAGTTAATCTACAGATTGCGACTTAGACGAGAAGTATTCTAATTGAACTGCAACTCGGGGTTGCCTGCAACCTCCCAGGAGTTTTCAGTTTCAAATTTATATACTTATGGTTTTGTCACGACAACACCATTTCAACTTATATTTACCGAAATTCGTTTCGCCTAAATATAATTGCTTGAGCATATCTTTTATGCTCGGTGGTTCTAGCCGAACTCATTCCTTCGTGGAATAATGGATTACCTGGCAACTCAGGAGGACGAGTCAGCGAGAGCTTCAGGCTCAACTACTGCGTATTGAACTGCCTGATAGCAAGCTCAGTATCAGCTGGGCCTCCGAGATGCACGGTCAGTTATGTCTGTCTCTCCCCTGCTTTGATTGACTACCGAACCGTATCTCTGCCCAACAATCATGGACTAGGTCTCTGATTAACGGGGATTCTCGCAATAATGAAGGACCATCTACTGCTGTGACGCTAGATTCCATCGCCTTCGACATTGCGAGAATTTTCAACAGAGATATCTCTTGGACTCTTACATCTTTCTGTTTACCGCACGGTAACAGAAGTCTGTACAAGTCTCCGCTGCATCGCACTGCGATAATGCGAATGATTTTGCAGACATTTGAGTTTGTCTTCAAAATATCTCGTATTCGTAGGTGTACAATTGTTCATTGTTCAACCCGAATTAACAAGATGTGTCAGGAAGACATTGCCTACTCTCGACCTGACAGCTCTACTTCCAAATGTTCAGCCCATGAGAAGCAGTTCTTCAGGCGGCTTTCCCCTGTGTTTTCATTACTGAAGAACGCCCCGCTTTCATTGCAACTACGACTTCTCACCGGACAGCAATGAAATAGCGGTTAGCGTTTTCAGTCATTTGTAAGCACAGGTTATGAATCTTGAGAATCCTTCTCTCGATTCGTCTGCGAAGACGTAGGTTGCATTCAATATCTACCTTTCGTCTTCAACAGTACATAGTGTTTGTTTCTCCTTAGCTGTGATTCAACAACTATGAGATGTTTTGCCTTCAGGGACCTCGGTCTCTAGAAGGCAATTGACTTTCGCCTGTTGGGCACATGCCTTAAGAGAATCATCACCTCGCTGTCCGGCATTGGTGACAAACAAATACATATTTGTTTGGTCTCTCGGCATAACCCTTTAAAGGCGAAGTCACGTGACTTACTCGGATGCTTGGACAACTTGCCTCCTACCGAACGCTGTCAGAGCGGCCGAGTCAGTTAACGAACTACGCTGTGACTTAGTTCGGTTGTTACAGAGCAATCATTACTTCGTTTTAATAGCTTGTCACAGTACCCATACCATCGACACCCACCATGGAGTGTCGGTGTCCTATCCACTACCGAGAACTTCGCTGCATGGGGATAGGAGGATGCGAGAGACTTCGTGGCAAACGGACAGACCAGTATGGTACTGGACATCACCGAAGTAGAGAAGAGGGATAGGTCATGCGACTATTCCCTTCTTTTCCTCTGAGGAACTGCATGACTTTCTCCTGCAAAGTCAAGCATCCAGGGGATGGGGATCCGTGACGCTCGATTTCATACCGAAACTTCGTAGCGAAGACTCAGAACCTTCGGTCCCTGACGATTGGTTCGAGTCGTTCACAATCCCCACCCTCCTAATGGACTTCACCGCCTTCGATGCGGAGATGCTGCCTTGTCCGCAAGAACTTCTCCGTGGCGCAGGTACTGAAGGCAGGGGTCTGGTCCAACCAGACCACATGCCGTTCCTTCCTACCTTCGGGATATTGCCCACAGGTCCTTGGATCTTTTCCTTGGGACCCGTGGTGGCTGCTCAACACGTTGTGTAGCGAACCCAGACCCTCGCAGGCTGAACAGCATCGAGTCCTGGTGTGACCGTAAGAATGGATGAGTGAATGAGAGTGTGACTGGCTCTCTTCCCATCTTTTTCTTCCCCTCTACCTGTGGTTAGAGGGACACGGTCGTCACCCTGCTGGATAAGGACAAGATGCAGGTGAGCTACTCAACGAGAGCCCCATCCTATCCCTTTCACTAGGGATAGGAGCGTATATCCACCACACCTCCAACCAAGGGGAGGAAGTGGATGCCAGCTTGAGACAAACCCATACTTTATGTTGCCTCTTGCAAAACAGGAACAAGTTCTTGCTTGCTTGGTACGAAGAGATACGCTTGCCTCTCTCTTAGTACTCGGCCCAGAGGTCTGACCATTGATCCTGCGGTGCACACCCCGATCAATCGGACAGAGGCTTGGATCCCTCCCTCGCTCTTACGACCAGGGAGGCATTCCAGGGATGACGAACACCAGTCGTTTCATCAAAAAGACTCAGATTCCTCCCACCAAGAAGTGAGTCTTTCTATTGTTAAAGGACCGATGGTTTGTATTATGTATCGGAACAAATGACAATTTGTCGAAAATTGCATTTTTCCTAACTATACAACCTGAGGTCCTTTACATATAGTCCCTCCTCATGCCATCCACCCCATCACTCTGCGTATTTTGCATGGGCCAAAAGCAAAAGTGATTTGTTTACCTCCCCAGTTGCGCGCGCGACTGTCGGACAAGCAGTTAACTACCGTTCTCCCCTTGTTCAGAAGCTTACGACCGTTCCAGCTGCCGCTAGCTACTTCCTATTGTTAAAGGACCTCAGGTTTGTATAGTTAGGAAAAATGCAATTTTCGACAAATTGTCATATTAACCTCGCGACATGATTCTACTAAGCAGTTGAATTGTCCGAGGGGTAGGCGCATATCCTAGTTAATCTACGGATTGCGACTTAGAAGAGAAGTATTCTAATTGAACTGCAACTCGGGGTTGCCTGCAACCTCCCAGGAGTTTTCAGTTTCAATTTTATATACTTATGGTTTTGTCACGACAACACCATTTCAACTTTTATATTTACCGAAATTCGTTTCGCCTAAATATAATTGCTCGAGCTATCTTTTATGCTCGGTGGTTCTAGCCGAACGCATTCCTTCGTGGAATAATGGATTACCTGGCAACTCAGGATGACGAGTCAGCGAGAGCTCAGGCTCAGCTACTGCGTATTGAACTGCCTGATAGCAGCTCAGTATCAGCTGGGCTTCCGAGATGCACGGTTAGTTATGTCTCTCTCTCTCCCCTGCTTGATTGACTACCGAACCGTATCTCTGCCCAACAATCATGGACTTAGGTCTCTGATTAACGGGGATTCTCGCATAATGAAGGACCATCTACTGCTGTGACGATAGATTCCATCGCCTTCGACATTGCGAGAATTTTCAACAGAGATATCTCTTGGACTCTTCCATCTTTCTGTTTACCGCACGGTAACAGAAGTCTGTACAGTCTTCCCGTGCATCGCACTGCGATAATGCGAATGATTTTGCAGACATCTGAGTTTGTCTTCAAAATATCTCATATTCATAGGTGTACAATTGTTCATTGTTCAACCCGAATTAACAGATGTGTCAAAAGACATCGCCTACTCTCCGACCTGACAGCTCTACTTCCAAATGTTCAGCCCATGAGAAGCAGTTCTTCAGGCGGTTTTCCCCTGTGTTTCATTACTGAAGAACGCCCCGCTTTCATTGCAACTACGACTTCTCACCGGACAGCAATGAAATAGCGGTTAGCGTTTTCAGTCATTTGTAAGCACAGGTTATGAATCTTGAGAATCCTTCTCTCGATTCGTCTGTGAAGACGTAGGTTGCATTCAATATCTACCTTCATCTTAAACGGTTCATAGTGTTGTTTCTCCTTAGCTGAGATTCAACAACTATGAGATGTTTTGCCTTTAGGGACCTCGGTCTCTAGAAGGCAATTGACTTTCGCCTGTTGGGCACATGCCTTAAGAGAATCATCACCTCGCTGTCCGGCATTGGTGACAAACAAATACATTATTTGTTTGGTCTCTCGGCATAACCCTTTAAAGGCGAAGGTCACGTGACTTACTCGGATGCTGGACAACTTGCCTCCTACCGAACGCAGTCAGTCGGCAGCTGTCAGAGCGCCCGAGTCAGATACGAACTACGCTGTTGACTTAGTTCGGTTGTTACAGAGCAATCATTACTTCGTTTTAATAGCTTGTCACAGTACCCATACCATCGACAACCACCATGGAGTGTCCCCCGTTGTCCTATCCACTTCCGAGAACTTCGCTGTATGGGGATAGGAGGATGCGAGAGACTTCGTAGCAAACGGACAGACCAGTATGGGTACTGGACATCACCGAAGTAGAGAAGAGGGATAGGTCATGCGACTATTCCCTTCTTTTCCTCTGAGGAAACTGCATGACTTCTGCGAAGTCAAGCATCCAGGGGATGGGGATCCGTGACGCTCGATTTCGTACCGAACTTCGTAGCGAAGACTCAGAACCCTTCGGTCCCTGACGATTGGTTAGAGTTGTTCACAATCCCCTCCCTAATGGACTTCACCGCCTTCGATGCGAAGGAGATGCTGCCTTGTCCGCAAGAACTTCTCCGTGGCGCAGGTACTGAAGGCATGGGTCTGGTCCAACCACCACCACATGCCACTCTTCTACCTTCGGGATATTGCCCACAGGTCCTTGGATCTTTTCCTTGGGACCCGTGGTGGCTGCCTCAACACGTTGTGTAGCGAACCCAGACCCTCGCAGGCTGAACAGCATCGAGTCCTGGTGTGACTGTAAGAATGGATGAGTGAATGAGAGTGTGACTGGCCTCCTTCATCCCTCTTTTTCTTCCCCTCTACCTGTGGTTAGAGGGACACGGTCGTCACGTTGCTGGATAAGGACAAGATGCAGGTGAGCTACTCAAACAGAGCCCCATCTTATCCCTTTCACTAGGGATAGGAGCGTATATCCACCACCTCCTCCAACAAGGGGGAGGAAGTGGATGCCAGCTTGAGACAACCCATACTTATGTTGCCTCTTGCAAACAGGAACAAGTTCTTGCTTGCTGTACGAAGAGATACGCTTGCCTCTCTCTTAGTACTCGGCCCAGAGGTCTGACCATTGATCCTGCTGTGCACACCCCGATCAATCGACAGAGGCTTGGATCCCTCCCTCGCTCTTACGACCAGGAGGCATTCCAGGGATGGACGAACACCAGTCTGTTCATCAAAGACTCAGATTCCTCCCACCAAGAAGTGAGTCTTCCTATTGTTAAAGGACCGATGGTTTGTATTACGTATCGGAACAAATGAACAATTTGTCGAAAATTGCATTTTTCCTAACTATACAAACCTGAGTCCTTTACATATAGTCCCTCCTCATGCCCAGCCCCTCACTGCGTATTTCGCATGGCCAAAAGCAAAAGTGATTTGTTTACCTCTCAGTGCGCGACGATCGGACAAGCAGTTAACTACCGTTCTCCCCTTGTTCGAAGCTTACGACCGTTCCAGCTGCCGCTAGCTACTTCCTATTGTTAAAGGACCTCAGGTTTGTATAGTTAGGAAAAATGCAATTTTCGACAAATTGTCATATTAACCCTTTGTATTTTGGTTAGGTGGTCTGTTGGGTTTTGGCTCCTTGCAGAGGTAGTGGTAAGGATCTGTTATGTAAGCGGACAGGTTCCTTTAACAGGATCTGACTTGGATTCTACCACAGAAGGGATCACATATCCCAGTGGTAGATCCGAGGGTCTTTCAGCAACAGGTCACGTCCTAGCTGTAGCTCTCCAGGCAATGCAGACTCAAAGACAGTATCTATGAAGTCTTCAGCCTGAAAAGGTGAGAACCAGGTTTTTATATCCTACAACATTAGTTGTTTCCCTTCTTTCCTGTATTATTTAGCTGTCTCTTACCCTCCACCAAGGGTGCCAATCAGCTAAGTAATATCTGACAGGAAAGTTCATGTACAAAAATGATATTGTTTAAACTACAATAAAGTTTTGTATACTTACCTGGCAGATATATACGATTAATGGCCCACCCAGCCTCCCCTCAGGAGACAGGTGGAAGAGAAAATCTGACAAGCAAGGGAGATTGGTTCATATACCCGCCACCCATCGGCGGGTAGGTAGACCACCTGACCTACCTGTCGCGTGTGCGAGCGAGATTTGAAATTCTGTCGGGAACGTCGGAGACTATAGCTAAGTAGTATATATCTGCCAGGTAAGTATGTACAAAACTTTATTGTAGTTTACAATATCATTTGAACTAAATAACAAGTAAAGTAAACAATTTAGGGAATAAAACTTGCAGTTTCGTCGTCTGCTGTTCGTAACTGTGTTTGTGCGCCGCGCGCTTAGGAAGCAGCAACAGCAACTTGTTTAAAGTGCAGTGTGGAGTGAACTGAGACCAAATGTGATAATAACAATCAATAAGCACTGTGGAGTTTTCAGTTGTGATGGCAGTAAGGATAAAAAACCACCGATTACAAGGTAAGAATGATTCAGTTCAAACCATGACCACCGGGAATATAAAGTTTCATACTTTCAGTAATATAGGCAACAAAATGTTGTTTTATTGTGCTGATTACAACTGCAATCTTGAGTAAGATCAATAACGTTGCATACATATGCTAACATTGTTCAAATGATTACTGGGAAAGATGATTTCGTCACTGTTCAAACCGGTACATCCCACGGTAGCCGCCATATTGGATTTCAAAAACTGCCTTGAATAAATATTTTACGAAGAGCATCACATGCTTATTTTAGTTCGTATGGGGCTTTCATATATCACATTATGTTGACGAAACTTCAATCTTTTGAATGGTATGTTTGGAGTTGTAATTGTATTCTTGTTTCACCATTTAAATATCGAGTGAATAAGACCTGAAAACCGTGATAAGGGTTGGTAGTCGCTGGTGTTTTCCCCTATACATGAATTATATTAAAATTTTAAATAAAGTAAATTTGAACTAAATAACAAGTAAAGTAAACAATTTAGGGAATAAACTTTGCAGTTTCATCGTCTGCTGTTCGTAACTGTGTTTCTGGCGCGCGCGCTTAGGAACTCTTCCATGTATTAGAAGTTTTCAACTTCTTAGATTGGTCCTGGGGTGATGTCCAAGAAGGCCCATGATTCGGAAGGACTCGACCCAGAAGTCCTTCTATGTATTCTGTCTTGTATTGACAAAGTGGTACAGGATGGTTCGTTTGAGATCTCCTCTTTATTTGGAGCAGGTCTTCTTAAGAAGAGGACAGTCTTTAGTGCCTTTTTGACAAAAGCTGTCTCCCACTCTCAAAGGGCAGCACTACTGTACTCTCCATACGGACTTTTTGTTTCCTTCTCAGTTAGTGAAGGACATTTTCTCATTCATTAACTGAGAAGGCGACTCAAGATCTTCTTACCCGTCAGCTAGGAAGAAGAAACCTGCTACTGCGGCGGAAAACGAAAGGACCGAGTACATCAGTTCAGCCCTTTCGAGGTGGCCCGACCTCCAGGGCTCCCTCAAGAAGGAAGGCTCCTGAGAAGAGAGGTAGGTCTGGGGATTCAGATGGATTCTTGGGGTTTTCGAGTATTTCCTTCGCAAGAGAGAATCGCAAAAGGTTTGCAGAAAGTCTCTCTCTTCTTAGGGAAGGAACAGACGTCGGCGAGGGAATGGCTGAGCCTTCTAGGGACCCTTTCCTCGCTCGAACAGTTCTTCCCACTAGGAAGACTTCATTTACGTCCGCTTCAATTCTTCCTCAAGAGGTCTTGGAGTTGAAGACCGGACATCTTTCAGACGCCTTTCCCATTCCAGTGGAAATGAGACCGCACTTGGAATGGTGGTTGCCCCCCTCTGAAGGAGAACAAAGGAATCTCCCTGAAAATCCAGAACCCAAACCTAGTGTTTGTACTCCGACACGTCGGAGAAAGGTTGGGGAGCAACATTAGGCTCGAAGGAAGTATGAGGCACCTGGGAAGCAGCACAGGTGTCTTGGCACATAAACTGCAAAGAGCTCTTCGCCGTACACCTGGCTCTGAAGAGTCTAGAACTTCTTGTTTTTGAACAAAATAGTTCAGGTAAATGTGGACAACACCACAGCACTTGCCTACATTCGGAAACAAGGAGGGACTCACTCCTTGTTCCTTTACGAACTGGCAAAAGATCTTCTACTTTGGACGTCTCAGAGGAACATCTCCCTGCTTACAAGGTTCGTTCAGGGAGAAAGGAATGTGAGGGCGGACAGGCTCAGCAGGAGGAAACCAGGTCCTTCACACAGAGTGGACCCCTACACAAAGAGTGTGTCAAGATCTCTGGGTCTCTTTGGGGGACTCCTCATGTGGATCTCTTCGCCACGTTTCATCTCCAAAAGACTGGCAGTCTTTTGCTCGGTCGTGGAAGACCCCAGAGCTCTGATAGTAGACGCCTTCCTGCTAGACTGGTCTCACGTAGACGTCTACGCTTTCCTCCTTTCAAAATCCTGGGACTAGTGCTGAAAAAGTTTGTGGCTTCAAAGGGGACGAGGATGACATTGATAGCCCCTTTTGGCCGGCACAAGACTGGTTCAGGAGGTGGTGGAGTGGATGGTAGATTTTCCCAGATCCCTCCCAAGAAGGATGGATCTTCTCAAACAGCCACACTTCCAGAGGTATCATCAAAACCTCCCCGCTCTCGCTCTGACTGCCTTTCGACTATCGAAAGACTCGTCAGAGCGAGAGGGTTTTCTCGTTAAGTTGCAAGCGCAATCGCGAGAGCCCGCAGAACCTCCACTAGACAAGTATATCAGTCCAAGTGGGAGGTTTTTAGAAGGTGGTGCAGAACTAAGAAGTTGTCCTCCTCCACTACCTCTGTAGCGGAAATTGCTGATTTCCTTCTATTCCTGAGAGAAGAATCTCATCTAGCTGTATCCACAATAAAGGGATACAGAAGTATGCTTTCGGCAGTCTTCAGGAATAGAGGATTAGATCTGGCAGACAACAAGGATCTCCACGATCTCGTAAGGTCCTTTGAGACTACGAAGTCTAAGGAACCAGTCCCTCCTAACTGGAACCTAGACGTGGTACTCAAGTTCCTGTCCATCTGAAAGGTTCGAACCTCCTCATCTGGCGTCGTTTCGAGACATCACTAGGAAA
This sequence comes from Macrobrachium nipponense, assembly GCF_015104395.2. Classification (NCBI taxonomy): domain Eukaryota; kingdom Metazoa; phylum Arthropoda; class Malacostraca; order Decapoda; family Palaemonidae; genus Macrobrachium; species Macrobrachium nipponense. Next base: position 58,989,869 of record NC_061087.1, on the reverse strand, counting down.
TGCCTATTCCTATTATCTTTAGCTACGCAAAGAGAAATAGTGAATTACATGCTCTGGAGGATAAAGTAGGATTCAAGGGAGACTCAGCTATTTGCTCGTTTAAAACCCTGTTCATACAATCAACTTACCTGTCAGATATATACATAGCTAAGACTCTGTCGTCGCTATGTATATATCTGCCAGGTAAGTAGTATGAAACTTTATTGTATCATAACAATATCATTTTTAGCTAAAAACAAGAATCCCACGAATCCCTGGCCTAAGTCCTTCGAGGTTAAAGGCTTATCGAGTCTCGTAGGCAGAGAAACAGAGAGGTCTCTATGTCCTGTAAGAGCTCTAAAATTCTACCTTCAGAGAAAACACCAGATGGGAGGCTCTAGACAAGGTCTTTGGTGCGCGGTAAAAGACCCCACAAGACTGATGTCCAAGAATGCTCTTGCATTCTTTGTGAGAAACGTCATTACAGACGCGCATAAGATCTGTCCTGACGAAGAGTTCCGACTGTTAAGAGTGAAAGCTCATGAAGTGAGAGCAGTAGCGACGTCTCTCTCGTTTCAAAAGAGTATGTCACTTAAAAACATCATAGATACAACATTTTGGAGATGCAATTCAGTTTTTGCATCTCATTACTTGAGAGACGTTCGTGTGACCTATGAGAAATGTTTTTCTTTGGGTCCTTTCGTATCGGCGGATACGATCCTGGGTAGGTGGGAGCCCAACACCAATCCTTAAGTATATACTTACCTTCTTTTAGATATGTTCTAGAGTCTCTTCTAACAAAAAGGACTTGGTGCTGCACGGGCGGCCGTCTCTGTTGTTCAGTAAGAAACTCTTGTGATATCTAATTAGATGAGTATAAAATTTTTTTTTTTTTTTTGAAAATTTATGTATGTGTGCGTATTGTGCTTTTTGAGTTCTGGTTGTTGTGAGAGTTTGGGGGATAACTCTGGAAACAATCTTTATTTCTAACGTGGTTAGGATCAGGTGGGTCGGGATTGGTTGTTGCTCCTTCATAAGGTGTATTGTCATATAAGTGGATCAGCACCCATTGACAAAGTCCTTTCAGGCTCTGCCGAGTAAGCGGATAAGACCCATCGGCAGACCCACAAGAACTCTTGGCCATAGATCATATATCTCGCTAAAGTTTTCTTGAGGTGATGCAGACTACTGGGTGGGCAAACACCACGAAAGTCTTACCACCTATCAGGTACGAACCAAGGTTTTATTTATACCTACAACATATGTTGTTTACCTGTCTATTCCAGAATTAGCTGTCACTTACCCTCCACCAAAGGGTGCCAATCAGCTAAGTATATATCTGACAGGTAAGTTGATTGTATGAAAATGATATTATTATGATACAATAAAGTTCATACATACTTACCTGGCAGATATATACGATTATGGCCCACCCAGCCTCCCCGCAGGAGACAGGTGGAAGAGAGAAAAAATATGATAGAAAAATGGGAATGGTTCCTAGTCCTGCCGCCCAGGGCAGGCCGGTAGATCACCTGACCTACCTGGTAGCGAGTGGCGCGAAATTTGAATTTCGCGGGGACGACGGAGTCTTAGCTAAGTATATATCTGCCAGGTAAGTGTATGAAACTTTATTGTATCATAACAATATCATGTTTTTCTTTCAGCCGTGCCGGACCCCATGGGCAGCTGCAGAGGACGCTCTTCAACACCCGTGGGACAACCTCTTCGCTTACGCCTTTCCCCTGTTCAGCCTCATTCGCAAGGTGATCAGTCGAGCACTGGTCACCCCGAATCTCAGGATGATCCTGGTGGCTCCCAAATGGCCCCAGGCCATTTGGTATCCGGACCTGCTGGCTCTTTCTCGCAGGAGAACCGAGAGAGATTCCCCCTTGGCACAACCCTTCTCGTCCAGCGCCACACGTAGAGCAGTACCACCAAACAGTCCAGTCCCTTCGTCTTCACGGCTGGCTGTTATCCACCATCTCTTGCGAACGAGAGGCTTTTCTCATAGCGCAGCAACAGAGATGGCTGGAAACGTCCGTCAGTCCTCTGCAGCTGTGTACCAGGGAAAGTGGGCCGTCTTCTGTGGTTGGTGTCATAGACGGGGTATATCTCCTCTCAGAGCCACTCTTCAGCAGGTAGCGGATTTCCTCGTTTTTTCTTCGCTGAGAGAAGCTCCTCTCAGTCCCCACAGTCAAAGGATATAGAGCCGCCCTGGCACTAGTCTTGAAACTGAGGGGATTGGATATCTTGAACTCGTTCGAGATCTCCTTGCTCATGAGGAGCTTCGAAAGGTCTTGCCCACCCAGGAACTCAGGCCCCCTGCATGGGATGTGACTCTCGTCCTTAGGAGTTTGACTCGAAGACCCTTCGAGCCACTCCGAGAGTCGTCAGACAGGGATCTGACCCTCAAGACCCTCTTCTTGCTGGCCCTGGCATCGGCGAAGAGAGTAGGGGAACTTCATGGTCTTTCCTATGATGTACGACACTCCAGGGGATGGGGATCTGTGATGCTCGATTTCGTCCCGAACTTCGTTGCGAAGACTCAGAAACCTTCGGTCCCTGACGACAGGTTCGAGTCTTTCACGATTCCCTCCCTAATGGACTTCACCGATAATGATGCGGATGAGATGCTGCTTTGTCCTGTGAGGGCGCTACGGGGCTATCTGAAGAGAACTCGGCACCTCAGGCCTGAGTGTCGACGCCTCTTCGTTAGCACCGGGGTAACCAAGAAAGAAGTATCCAAGAACACTCTTTCGTTCTGGCTGCGTGAGGTCATCAGGAGGGCGTATGAGGCTGATGGTAGTGACGACATCCGTACGTCCCGTCCGAGAGCTCACGAAGTCAGAAGTATTGGCCCCTCGTTGGCGTTTCGTAAAGAAACTTCTCCGTGGCGCAGGTCCTGAAAGCAGGTGTCTGGTCTAACCAGACTACCTTCACCTCCTTCTACCTTCGGGATATTGCCCACAGGTCCTTGGATACATTTTCCTTGGGACCCGTGTGAGGGCTGCTCAACAAGTTGTGTAGCTAACCCAGACCCTCGCAGGCTGAACGCATCGAGTCCTGGTGTGACTGTGCGGATGGATGTCGATGAATGATGAGTGACTGCTTCTCTTCCATCTTTTCCTCCTCCTCTACCTGTGGGCAGAGGGTCACGGTCGTCACTACGCTGGATGAGGACGAGATGCAGGTGAGCTATATGACAGAGCCCCATTCTATCCCTTTCATTAGGGATAGAAGCAGAATATCCACCACTTCCTCCTACAAGGGGGGGAAGGGGATGCCAACAAGAGACAAACCCATGACTTTATATTTGCTCCTGTACAGGAACAAGTTCTTACATTGCTGGTACGAAGAGACACGCTTGCCTCTCTCTTAGTACTTGGCTCAGAGGTCTGACCATTGATTCCTGCGGTGCACACCCCGATCAATCGGACAGAGGCTTGGATCCTCCTCGCTCTTACGACCAGGGAGGCACTCCAAGGTGGGCGAACACCAGTCTGTTCACAAAAGACTCAGATTCCTCCCACCAAGAAGTGAGTCTTCCTATTGTAAAAGGACCGAAGGTTTGTATGCCGTGTCGGAACAAATGACAATTTGTCCAAAATTGCATTTTTCCTAACTATACAAACCTGAGGTCCTTTACACATAGTCCCACCTCATGCCACCCCTCACTCTGCAGTTTTTTGCATGGGCCAAAAGCAAAAGTGATTGTTTATCTCCCAGTCGCGCGCGCGCGCCTGTCGGACAAGCAGTTAACTACCGAACCCTTGTTCGAAAAGCTTACGACCTATCCAGCTGCCGCTAGTAACCTTCCTATTGTAAAAGGACCTCAGGTTTGTATAGTTAAGAAAATGCAATTTTGGACAAATTGTCATTTTTGAATGGTATGCTTGGAGTTATATGTAATTGTATTCTTGTTTCACCATTTAAATATCGAGTGAATAAGACCTGTTCACCGTGATAAGGGTTGGTAGTCGCTGGTTTTTCCCCCTACCTATATCCTAGTACGGTAAAACACCGCATGGCATGCAGCAGGCCAACGTCTACCAATGCATGCCACCCTCCGAAAAAGTACATTATAACGTGTCCTGACACTGGAGATGGGCATCAGTTGCGACTTGTTGTTAGTGAGAAACGGAGCTAAAGACCTCTACTCTCCTTTCGAAGTAAAGTATTTTCTCCAAAGTTAGAAATTAAGGCCAAATTTTAAGTTCATACTTTCAACTTCTCTGTCAGATATATGTAAGTGTTTACATAATAAAAATATGGATGTTATTGCCATTCCATATAAAATAGCTAAAACTAAAGAGGTCAACCAGATTGCTTGCAGGAATGTGATCAGACTAGAGACGCTAAAGATGACGTATACAATAAAAGTAGGCTAAGATAACATGCGTCACCTGTAGTCATTCAATTGTTTATAAACCCTAGTCCAAGCTCCCTGCTTGAGACAACTACCCGACCTATAATTCAAACGGCCTACGTGATCTGTAGCATGTCTCATTTTGATTGTGTGTTCGTATGTAACTATGTCATCTGATAGTATGTTCATATGTTCGAGCTACTATCTGCTTCCTTCATAACTTGTAACAGAGATGTAGAACGGAGCAGAACAGAGTTAGCTATCGTTATTAGAAGACTTGTACCTCTTTACTTAAGCTTTTATCATGTAGAGGAATAGGATTAGCCATCATCATTGGCAGAAAGCGATCAAGCTATCGTTATTAGAAGACTTGTACAATCATATCTGATCTTCAGCATGTAAAACTTCAGAAGAATATATATATTTTTTATACTTCGTGTTTCTACAAGAACTCCTCACATGAGTTTTAACACATCGTCGTCATAAACAAGAAGATAATCCCGACTTCGTAAGTGATCTACAAACCCCAAGTCACTCCCATGAATATGGAAGTGCAATACCAACCGACTTAGCGTAAGATTATCGCAAGTCTAACATTACCTCATAGGGCGCCTTATCATACAAGGCACAAGCCCTAAAAGTGGTGGCATGCGTACCAGAAGAACTCTACAACTTCTCCGAAGATAAAACAGAATAATAAATCATGAAGTCAACGACGACGAAAGCAGCAGATTCTTCAAGCAACCTAGTATCATCGTTTAGTGAGCGACTTCAGAAAACAACAAGAACTTCACCGACGACGAAAAGCAAGAGATTCTTCAAGCAACTTAGTATCATCGTTTAGTGAATAACTTCAAGAAACAAAACCGACGTGTCTTTTTCCTACGGCAACGCAAGCTTCGTCTCTCATTAGAATCATTCAAGAAAACATCGTTAGTGAGCGTTTCCGGCACTTCAAGAAACAAACCGAACGCGTCTGCAGCATCGGATCTTTCAAGGGCTCGAATCATCGAAACAACGCGCACGGGGGAAACTGAAGCCAAACCAGGTCATCCGCTAAATAGAGAAGGAGGACCAAGGCCATGTGTCGTTATCGGAACACCGTGACTTCCCCACAAAAGCAAGCTAAGTACAATTTTTTATTCATTTGGAGTACTTTGAGTGTTTCCTTTGCAGGTCGAATTCGTTATTCCTGTGGCTGAAGTTACGAGACATTCTTAATCTTACTTTTTTACAGAAATTATCTACATCATTGAGATTCGCTACTGCGAGTTTTTTTTTTATCTTTGAGTATCTGTTCCAGAAGTTCTACTGAAATATCATAATCATATACTATGTAATTTTATCATTTTGGGTGATTATTAATCCCTTACGTAACAAATCATATTAAACAGTGAATATGCGTTTACGCAGTGGGACGTCTGTATTTTATACAGATGCATGGATAGGGTCGTTAAGCACCGTAGTGATTAGAAAACGCACAAAAACAAGTGGAACACCCGTACAAATCTAGATACATTAGAGGTAACACTATTTCGGGCCATGACAATAAATGCTCCTTTGCAAAATCCCGATCGCAGTTTTAGCCTTGAGTTTTTTGAATTATATAAAATATCAAAACCTCAATGACTCAACTTAACTTTTAAAATATGGCTGGATTGCAAGGAATAACATGTCTGTAAAAAACTTTCATCAGGCTAAATGCGCTGACCAGGATCCCTCACTATTTCAAATTTTAGCAAAGAATGAAGTACAAACAGTTAATATTGAATACAGTAGAGATAACTTGTCTTAATAGTAATCGCTCAGTTCCTAATAGTTCGTCATTCATTGCTTTATACGTAACCAGCAACATAATGCTAAAAACACACAATTCGTTTGCCGATGGTAATAAAGAGAAGGATCCTAATTATTACAAAAAGAAATAGAAACAGTAGCCCGTTCAGAATCAAACAAGCAAACTCGGTGACTGTGTCACCTAGTCAAGCGGTCAAGGTCAGTCAAAACTGCCGAAGTGTTCAAAGCATAGCAAATTCCACACAATAAGCGACTCTAGCAGAGTGGGGAAAAAGCGATGTTGGATCATACATCCCAAATACCTTTTTAAAATTAAAAAGGAATTTCCCTATGCATCACACGAGAGTATCAAGTAATCAGAGCAGGTTCTAGTAATTTTAATACATTAAGTTATAATAAATACTGGTGGATTAAGCCCAACTGTACGCGCCGTAAAAATTAGAATAATCTTGTTTATTCCTTTAGTAAACGTAATATCCTGTATTTACGGACTCACCGTCTGTTGTTCGAACTTCCCTAATGAGAAGTCCGGATAAGAGAGCGCTTACAGATACCTCTATAGTTATAAAAAACATTGATCTGTATGTAGTGTAATTGTAAGATCCATCTAGGGGTATACAAAATATTATCTTACATCCTGCAAAATAAGGCGTGTTTATCAAAGGAAAATCCTATAACCTTCAAACATATTAAAATCCGTTTGAACAAAAATGAGACAGTTAATCAAATAATAACTTATATAAAGGAACTATACATTTGTCTCATAAATCGTAACATTGTTCAAATGACCCAACAGAATTCTCCCACAACCGCAGTCGCACTTTGCACGCAAAATCTCGAGAAGCATGCACCCTCGAATGTCTTAGTGCGTGTAAAAAGACTTTGCTGGGAAATGAAATTTTAATCCTTCCCGACACTGAAATATAACGATTTCCACGAACAAAGCCCTAGACACGGTTGACTAGCAGCAACAAGTTAATATAGTAATCCACAAAAAACCTATACATATAAAATATCGCATTTTTTTTTTTTGTTGCTAATTTTTAATCCCGCCCGACCAGTCGTGGATGAATCTCTCTGATAATCTATCCAAAGTAATATCCGTAAAGTCATTCAAGCAGAGGTGATTCAGCAGAAATTTTTTTATCTTTTACCTGAATACCAGGAAGTTTCTCCACTGGCGAGTGATCTCTGGAAAAAACGGATGTAATTTAACACAAAACACGGTCTAAGGACAAACATAAAGCTATTTACGTACCTTCGTATAGATTCTCAATGAAATTTCAAATAGAGATAAATGACGAAGTTGAAAAATGTTAGTAATAGGAGTCATTAGGAAATCAAAAAAGCCCATATAATTTTTTCCCTCAAATGTCATGCCATAAAAGATCGGACTTGGCGTATCTGCGTAGATTCTGTCGCTTAAACAAGGAAACGACTCCCGATAGTTTCCAGTGCAATGTACCGACGACATCTTATCTCTATTAGGTTAGAATAAATTTTTCACTAGCTTGGACTTACTTAAAAGCTTTTACCAGATACCATTACCTAAGTGATTGTACCTCATACACCGTTTTCAGCACACTCAGGGGACATTATCAATTTTTACGTATGCCTCCGGCTTACGTTGCGCCCCAATTACAATATAGTGTTTGGAGACTTTTAGGGGATAACCTACATGCCTATATGGATGATCTTGTAATCTTTTCTAATACCTTAGAAGTACATCACATAAACTAGAGCTAGTGCTACAGAGACAAGGCAAATAATCTCAGAGTAAAATATCTAAATGTGAGTTTTTTAAAACCGAACATGTTTATCTAGGTTTATGTGTCTAGTCAAGGTCTTAAAGTAGTCCATGGTAAGGTGTCGGCTATTCATAACTTTCCGGTACCTATTAACGTAAAGGGGGGATACAGCACTTTGGCGCTGTAGTGGGTATTACAATCGTATACAAATATATAACTCTTCAATCATAACAGCTCCTTTAACAGATCTTACGAAGAAGAGCGTAGATTTATTATGGTCTAAAAGCATCAACAGGCGTTAGATATCTTAAAAGCGGAATAATGCAGCTCACCTAACTTAAAAATCCCTGATTAAATAAGGAATTTTGTTTTTTTTTATTGCAACAGACGCCTCAGACCAAGGGGTAAGAGGAGTACTACTTCAGTAATATGATAAACAGTTCTTTCCTATAGCTTTTTATTCACGTAAACTAAAGCCCTCTGAAAGTAAAATATACAGTAATAGGCAAGGGAAGGGCTAGGTATCGTTAATCACTAGTACCATTTTAAGTTCATAATCTACGGCTATCCTGTTAAAGTCCTTACTGACATGAGTCCTTTACCGAGTTTTTTCAAAGGCTTTAATCACAGTCCAAAAGGAACTCGGTGACAAATGATCATTCAGGTCTTTGGAGCCAAGATAAGATATCTACCTGGGAAAGCAAATATCATAGCTGACGCATTATCCCCGCAATCCCGCACATACAGCAAAGAACCATTAATTGGACTAAAGATATAGAAACATCCGTGTCTATTGTTAAAACCGTATCTAAACAAGAAAATTCCTTAACCCAAGAGATCGCGAGCATTGAATATCTGGGTTGGAGCGCAGAACTGTTACAAACTGAACAAAGCAAGAGTC
>NC_061087.1:58951760-58980578 GCF_015104395.2 Macrobrachium nipponense | reverse complement strand
GTTGAATGTGGAATGGAAGGTCATGTGGCGAGTGCGTGTAGGCGAAAGAGGATGAGTCAGGTTGGGAGTTCGGGAAACTAGGTACAAAGGGGATTCAGTTGGGTGGGTCCTCTGGTGTGCGGTCAGTAAGAGTGATGCATGTGCGTGAAGGATTGTTGCATGAAAAGGGTTTGGAGGAAGAGCTCATGAATGTATGAGTGTAAAAGTGAGGTGCAAAGGGGTGTGTTTTGGTTGCTTTGATTGATACTGGGTGCAGTGTCAGTGTTCTTTTTGAGAATGGATGACAAGTTGCGGAGTGAGTGTGAAATTAGGAAATGTAAAGGGAGGTACGAGGAATAGGAAATTTGGGTATGCCTGTGGTGGGAATGTTGCGTGAAAATGTAGAAATCGAAGGGGTAGTGATGGATGAAGGTGACTTTTGTGTGATCGAGGGAAGGAGTGATAAGTATGATATGTTGTTAGGATACAGGTTCCTGAAGAAGTGTGGGATGGTGGTCCATCCGAGCAGGAAATATGATTGAGTTGCATAGATGGGGAATGTACATGGAGAGTTGTACTTGGATGGGGATGGATGGAGTAAGCAGTAAAATATGGAAGGGAGTGCCGTTGGTTGCGAAAGAGAGTGTAAAAGTGCCGCAAGGAAGTTGAAGTGTTGCGTGAAAGTTGCCCGATAGGTCCGATAGTATTGGGTTGCAAAGGTGACAAGTGTGCATATGTGGTTGAGGGTGTGGATGCGAACAAGTTGGTAAGAGCGTAGTGTGCATGTGTACGACTGGGATTTTGGATATGGAGAATCCTCGGGTTTTTGTGCCTCATTGCCGAGTGTTAGGAAAAAGCGAGTGCGGGTGGGGTATACGTGAGGGTGATTGTGTGGGGTTGTTGTATACGTTGGTGGATGTGGACGACGAAAGATATGTTTAGGGTGCGGCAGGTGATGAACAGGTAGCATGAAAGAAAGTGATGAGTGGAAGTATGATGAGTTGAGAGAAAGAATTGGGGTGGATGAAAATGTTGGTGATGACGAGAGGGAGCGGTTGATGCAGATGTTGTGGGATAGGCGGGGTGCGTTGAGTCGGGGTGATGAGGATTTCAGGGGATCTAAGCTCCCAGAGTTCAGATAGTTTTGAATGACGATACCCCCATATATCAGCGTCCCCGACACCTTTTCTGCGCCTATTGCCCGAGAGATTGAGGAACAGTGTGAGGAACTTGAGAGATGGGAGTGATCGAGAGGAGCGAGAGTGCTTGGAATAGTCCCATAGTCCCAGTACGCAGACAGATGGGAGTTTGAGGATAGTGTGTTGATTACAGGAAGGGTAATGAGTGACTGTGAAGGAGCGATTCCCGATGAATGTGGTGGTCTGATTGTGTGTATCAAGATGCATGGGATGAGAGTGTTCACAAAATTGGATTTGGTAAGGGGCTATTACCAGATGCCTCTTGAGGAAGGAGCAGGCATGTTACGGCTTTCGATGGGTAGCTGCCACTATCAATTTAAGAGGTTAAGCTTTGGATTGGCTAATGCGCCTGCTGCCTTACCAGAGGGCGATGAAATGTAGTTTTGGCTGGTTTTTGATAGAAGGTAAGGTTAGTGTGTTTATAGATGACGTTTTTGATTGCAAGTGAGACTGTTTGAGGAGAATGTGGAACTGCTTGAGAAGGTGTTGGAACGGTTGGAAGAGTTGGAGTGAAAGTGAATTGGAGAAGTGTACGTGGTTGGCTGGGGAGTGGGAATTTCTTGGTCATAAGGTGAGTGCGGAGTGGTGTAAGGAAGAGTGAAAAGTTTGTGGAAAAAGTAAAGGAGTTTCCCCGTCCCCGGACCATGCGGGAGTTAAAGGGTTTTTTGGGTTTGATTGAGTTCGGGAGGAAGTTCGTTAGGGATTGTTCGGGTATAGGGAAGCCGTTGACTGAATGGACCGGGAAGAAAAAAAAATGTACTAAACTGAGGTGGGATGAGCGAATGGTGGGAGCATTTGAGAGATTGAAAGAGGAGGCTGCTAGGGACGTCACCTTGGCTTTTCCGGACTACAGTGAGGATGCCAGTAAGCTTGAGTTGTATGCTGATGCTAGTAAGTTTAGTATGGGAGGATGCTTGGTGCAGATGCAAGAGGTGAATGGGGAGGGACAATTGAGAGTGATTGAGTATGTGAGTAAAGCTTTCAATAAAGCAGAGCTTAAGTATTCGGTGGTTGAGAAGGAGCTTGCGGCAATAAGGTTTGTGTGAAAGCGTTTGAAAGTGTTTTTTGTATGGGGTAAAATTTGTCATAAGGACAGATCATCGGCCGTTAGTTTATATGATCAAGAAGGAAAGTGTGAATGCTAGGATTGCGAGGACAATTGAGGATTTGAGTGAGTTGATTTTGGCTTAGAATATGTGCCGGGGAGTAAAAATGTGATTGCTGATACGATGTCTAGGATGCATGGTAGGACAGTGGTGTTGAAAAGTGACTGGGATCCGAATATGGTACCTGAGGGGGTTGGTTGTAAAAGAGAGGTTTGAAGGGAATGACAGAATGTGTGAATGTTTGTTTTCAGCATTGAAAAACTTGGAAGGTAAGGGTCTGGTTGAAGGAGGTACCCAGTAGTGTGAAGGAGTTGCGAGAGAAGTTGATGAGTGATGTGCAGAAGGAAGTGGCATGTGCGGAGGAACAAGGTGGGCAAGGAGAAGTGTTGCATGAATTGTTGTCAGCAGTAGCCGAGTTGTTTGGAATAAAACGTGTTGTTGTATTTTGGATGGACAGACCGGTTGAATATCGAGGAAGGGTGAGTACAGTAATGAACGTGGGGTGTTTTGATGATTCAGTGCGGGGAACGTGGTTGTAATTGGTTGGTTACAAAAAGGGACTGTGAAGGGGATCTGAGTCAGAATTGTGGAAATGGGGAGTTAGCTGAGGATGAATGTGATGAGGAGGATTGTGGATGTGGTAAACCCAGGTGGAACGTGGTAGTGATGTGTATGCATGGGACTCGAGGGAAAATGGTGACGTTTGTCCAAGTAAATGATAGTGAGTATTGTGGTTTGGTTGACACAGGGGCACAAGTTTCCTTGGTGAGTGGGTCAGTGGTGAGTGAACTTGAGAGATGTGATTGGGAAAGTGAAAAGGCAGTCTACAAGTGTGAGAATACATGGGTGGGTTAGGACAAGGAAGTGTTTTAGTATGGGAAGAGGTACGGTTAAAGGTTAGGTTGGGGGATCTTTGAAGTAATGCATAACTTTATAGTCATAGGATGATGATATGCCATCTTGTTTTTTAATAGGGTAGATTTTTTGATTTTGAGATCCACGATATAGACGTAGATGTAGGAAAATGGAATTCTTAGAAAGGGGGGCAGGCAAGTAGCTAGGATTCAAGATGGTAATGTGTTTGTAGCAAACTTTGTGGGTATGATTGATATTGCTAGGAGTGAGAATGATCTGTTGAGTGAGGAAGAGATTGAGGAAATGCAAATAAGTGCCTGGAGATAAGTGTGTTGCGACAATGTGTTTTGGGAGGAGTGCGTGTGGAAGACTGGCCATGTGAGTTGGATGTATATGAGAGGGTTTGCTAAACGTTTTTGTGTGTGCAAAACATAGTGTACTTTTTGCATCAGGAAGGGGTGTATGACAAGGAAGTGTATGTCCATGTTTCTGTTGAGTCAGCTGTGAGTATGTGTTGTTGTGCATGTTCGGTTTGGGCATATGGGAAAAAATAAGTTGTGGGAATGCATGAGAGAGAGATTGTATGCTCCTGGGTTGAGTAAGATTTGTGTGGATGTGGCATGTCACGTGTGAAGACTGTCAGAGGGGAAAGTATCAGAGTGTGCATGCAAGTCCACCTGTGTTGCGATTGCAGATGAAAGAGCCGTTTGAAATGCTTGTGATTGATTGTGTTTCTTTGCCCAGGACTGCGAGAGGACACGTGGGGATGATTGTGATGGTGGATCACATGAGTAATTTGCTTATGTGGTTCCCATCAAAGATAAGAGAGTGAAACTGTTGCACGAAGTGGTGGGTCAAGTGATGTTGCCAATGTGTGTGTGTAAGCCGGCAAAAATGTTGAGTGATAATGGACCTGAGTTTGTGGGAGTGGGAATTTGAAGAAATGTTGAAGGAATGGGGTATTGTGCATGTGTATTCTACTCCGTATATGCCCAGTGCGAATGGGTTGGCTGAAAGGACTTATGTTAGGACGATGACTGAGATTTGCGAATGATGAGTAAGAGCGACAAGGATTGGGATATGTATGTAGGACGTGCAGTTTGGGTATATAACGCCACACTGCAGAAGAGTATAGGTATGGTCTCCTTGTAAAATATGTGTTGAATTTGAAAGGATTGTCAGACCGCGGTTGGGTCTGTCAGAAGGTGATCGGGATTTGTGGAAGAAAGCGAGTGAAAAGTTTGAGAGTTTTAAGATTGGGGATAAGGTGTTGAAAGAGGTGGTGAGATGGGAAGAATGAATGTGGAATAAAGTAAGGGAGAAATTTGAAGGGCCTTTTGAGATTTTTGGAAGTGGGACCGAGTGGATTGAGTTATGTTTTGGGGAAATTGCGAGTAGGTGGGGGACTGGATGAGGTTAGGGCACACCATAACCAGCTCCGTAAGTGGAGGGAAGTACCACACTATGTTTCGGGAGAATGCGATGAGTGTGTGGTTGAGGGGGTGAATAAGTATGAGCCGACTGTTGGTGAACAAATTTGGTCTGGGAGATCGACAGTTGGTGTTGGTTGAGTATGGAAGGAAAAAAGCAAAAGAGTGTGGAGAGAGGAAGTGGAAGGGAAAAGCGTGAACGCATGGTAAAGGGGTTGGTGGTAGGGTGCAAACGGTTGATAAACAGCGTGTGCTACGGATGACTTTGGGGGAATGGAATGATACTTGTAAGTGTATGTGGGTTTGAGTTGACAGGGACAAGTAAGACTTCAGTGAGAAGGAAACTGAGTAGTGAGGAGTAGTTATAGGATGGATAAGTCTTTGCAGGAGTTTGACAGAAGTATGGATGAACTGAGTGGTTTGGTGGCCGAAATAGGGGAGATGTTGGAACCAGAGTTGGAAGACATCGGTGAAGTAGTGAATGGAATTTGGGAGGATGGTAGTAAGGGAGATAATGGGAGTTTGAAAGAAAGTGGTTTGGAAGAAGTGAATGGCGATGTAACTGAAAGAGTGTATGATGGTCCTCAAACAAGATCCAGGGGACCTGCATCTGAGCATCCTTGGGTGTTGCGAAAGGCAATTTAGTGTGGATGTTGTGAGTGTAAGGAGATGTTGTCAAATGTAATGGGGGAGGTAATATGGAGGAGTAATTTTAGTTTATATTTGACAACATCTCCAAAGTTTGTGTGAGAGAGAGAGAGAGAGAGAGAGAGAGAGAGAGAGAGAGAGAGAGAGATTGGTGGAAGAAGAATGGGAGTGGTAGATGGCGGTCGAAGCATGTCTGTTGTGGCGCTCTGTAGGTAGTCAATGGAAGTCTGTTACGAGAGTTGTAAACAGTGAGGCGTCTGGTCAAGTCAGTGTTGGTTTTGGCAGCAGTTTTCCTTTGGTGTGTCGTTGTTTGGGTGTTATTTGATAGATTTTGGGGTTGTGAAGTTGTTGTGCGTGTGTCTGTCTGGTTGTGGTGAGGTTAAGAAGGTTGGTGGTGCATTTTCGGTGTCTGTTAGTGGTGGTTGGGGCAGGGTTGGTTTTGGCGGGTTGTTGTACTGCTGTAAGTCGTGTGGTTGTCGTGTTTTTTCAGGCGGTTGGTGTTCATCTGCATTTAGTCGTTGGGTTATTGAGTTTTTGTGGGGTTGTGGGTCCCGGGTGGTTGATTTGTGTTTGGTTGTCGGCGGTGGTTGTGTGTTGGCTACCCTATAGCCTATATCCAGTGGACGACAGCACAGCCTAGTCCTAGGTATCAGAAGCCAGCGGTGAGTACCTGTTTGTGTTTTTTGTTCGGTATGTAGGTATTGGGGCAATTGTCCTGCTGTGTTTTTAGTGTTAAGTGGAAAGTGTGATTGAGGGTGGGTTTGATAGCCAGACAGGTTAAGTTTATGTGGGGAGGTTACTTGTTTTTGTGATCCCGCCACACCGTTACATAAAGTTTTATATATGGAAATGTGCGCAATTTCATGCACAATACAACAAAAAAAAAAAACCATGGTTGTAGCTTTCATCAGTTTTGAAATATTTTATATAAATAACGTTAAGTGCAAAAAATTTCAACTTTCGGTCAGCTTGACTCTACCGAAATGGTCGAAAAACGCAATTGTAAGCTAAAACTCTTATATTCTAGTAATATTCAATCATTTACCTTCATTTTGCACGACTTGGAAGTCTCTAGCACAATATTTCGATTTATGGTGAATTTATGAAAAAAAAATTACGTTCGCGCGGTAACTCTTCCGAAAAATCAGAATTTTTTTGTGCGATTGTCGAAATGTTTGCACCATTTAAAATTAGCTGTTACATAAAGTTTTATATATGAAAATGGTGCGCAATTTCATGTAGAATACAACAACTAAAAATGATTGAAGGTTGTAGCTTTTCTCTTTTTTCGAAATATTTGCATATAAATCACGATAAATAGAAAAAACCACGTTCGGTCAAATTTGACTCTACCGAAATAGTTGAAAAACGCAATTGTAAGCTAAAACTCTTACGGCCTAGTAATATTCCGTCATTTTTCTTCATTTTGAAACAAATTTGAAGTCTCTAAAACAATATTGTGATTTATGGTGAATTTTTGAAAAATATATTTACCTTCACTCCGCGCGCCGATTCGCGGCCGCAAGTCTCCGAAATACGTACATGGCATTATCCTAATATTTGCTCCTTTTCATATTAGCCTTTTTATAGAGTTTTCATATATCAAAATGTGCGCAAATTCATGAAGAATACAATAAAAAATAATTGAAGGTTGTAGCTTTTCCATCTTTGAAATATGTGCATATGAAAAAATATATATATTAAAATTTCGACATTCGGTCAAATTTAACTCGTCCGAAATGGTCGAAAATGTCTCTGCCAATTCTAATCTAAAACTTTACTTAGTATCGTAATATTCAATCATTTGTCTTAATTTGAAACAAAATTGGAAGTCTCTAGAACATTATTAGAATTACGGTGATTTTTGAAAAAAAATATTTTTTTTGCGTCCGCGCGTTACGAATTCGTACATCATTTTGTGATAATATTTTTCCGGTGTTGCTTTTATTGTTTTACAATGTATTATATATCAAAATGATCGCAATTTAGTGTACAATACAACGCAAAAATAAGTAACTGGTTAGCTTTGACCGTTTTCTGCACAGCGTGATTTGAATACAATTATGTATGATTTTTTTTTTTCGCTACCATATATCGCATTATTTACATATGATAATAATATTATTTTCATTTCTGATGGTTGCATTCTAAACTTTCAGCAATGACAAAAAAAAGGAGCCAAAAATGAACTCTTAATCTTCAAAAGTACGCGCGCTGTAATTTTTTGAAAAAATTATTTTTTCCACTTCCGCGCTCACTCCAAACCAGGCCCGGCATACGGGAGACGTTTTGATTTTTAGGGCTCCGGCGTAAGAGGGTTAATATACTATGCTAAACTATAAAGGATTTTTATCATAGTATGTGTTTTTTAAAAGCGTCGTTAACTCGGAGCGTCGGAAGCGTCAGTGTCGTAACCTCGGAACAAGCGTCGTAACCCAGGACGGATTTTTCCATTGAATATTTAAGAAAAAGCGTCGTAACCTCGTAACCCGGAACCGTCGTAACCCGGGGACCGCCTGTATTGATCTGTATTAATATTTTAAAATTAGTAAATCATTTTTGTATTATAAAAATGTATTTAGGCATGAAAATAACATCAAGATACACTAATTAGTGATTATTTATCGTCGGAAAATCTTGCGAATAGGCGAATTCACCGCAAATAATGGGTAGATATATATGGTCCAGAGAAAAATCCACGAATCAGTGAGTCCGCGAATCCGGAGAACGCGAATAGGGGGGGCTACTGTATATTTCCCGATTGATCTTTGATCTACATATAGCAAATAAAGTTATTACTTTAAGACATCTCAGTTCTATTCTTCATAATGTCATTTATAACAACTACGATAATAGTGTACTATAGTATGATGATTGAAATACGAGCCAAATGGATGTTATCGAATTCGGTTGTAGTACTTAAAAAGAAAAAAGAAAAAGTTGTTTCACATTTGGTTGTTCATGGCTGTACACGTTTCTGCAACAAGTATAACGTTAAAACCATACTTTCATCATTCTCTTTTGCTGTTTTTGAACTTATGTAACTAGAAGATGGATAAAGTTAGGGTATTGTAATTTGGTTTCTCATAAAATCGGATTATCGTAAGACGAATTATCGTAACTTGAACACTACAGCTACCTGTACACTGTATAACACCTTATTATATCTTTACATACTCTAGACACCCAAAGGATTAAAGTTAGGTTTTTTTGTTTACTTTACAGTATTTATAATACTATAATGTACTGTACAGTAAATTTTATAGATCTATGCTGCATAAATATAATTTTACTTATTGCGCCATCGCGGGATTAAGGCGCCATTTGACTGGTCTAGGGCGCTGTTAACTGGTCTAGAATTTTGAAAGAAGGTGTGCGGCGGCCGTAGGCTTTAAAATCGCTTAGCGTCGAAATTCACTGAGCATCGGCGGCCAGGAACGGAACCCTTGCCGCTAACCGAGGGCTGCCTGTACCCTCTATGGGTTTGTAGTTGAGCAATAGTACATCTAGCTCACAACTGTATAGTCCATCATTATGTTTCGAGTTGCATAAGGATATTTAGCAAAATAAAAAAAAATATTCTATTGGCTATTTAACAATGTAACAGTTTTATACTAAAATTATCAATATTGTTTATACTAAAATATCAATAATTTTTATACTTGTAGATGAATTCTCTAATGTATTTTGTGTAATATTTTGCAGGGAAGCAACCATGGTGGAAATGCTGGAGGAAGAATACCAGTTGTTGGAGCACCAAACTATGTGGTAGATTTGACACCATCTCATGTGGGTGGCGAGTATGAGTCAAATTACCATCAACAATTTGAAGGTGCCAGAAATTTTAGAAGGAAGGGCCATTACATGCAAGGGCATAGTAGGGGTAGAGGGCAAGGACACTACGATGGTCGAGGAAACACACAGAATTATAATAATAGCTTTTCAAATCCTCATCCTGCTAAGACTCAGAGCCCTTCATTAGTGTTACCACAAGACAAGTATGCTAATACTCAACCACAGGAACAAACAAAACCAAAAGAAAAAATGAGTGCTAGATGGCGTCGAATGCAGGGAACTGACAGTGAGAGTGACAGTGAAGACACTGAGTCAGACAGTAGTGATAGCAGCAGTGACAGTAGTGGTAGCAGTAGTAGTAGTTCTGGGAGTTCAAGTGGTTCAGACTCAGATAGTGATGATAGCTCTGTTCATAAACACAAGGTTAGCAAAGATGGAAAAAAAGATTTAAGCCAGGGAGATGCAAAACCAGTTGTTATCCCTGCTAATAGTAGTCTTAAGGTACAACGTTCTAAAGATGCAGTTTCAAAGTCTCCTCCAAAGCAAGTTATTGCTCATGGTAAAAGCTCCCCTCAGAAGGCTGTAGGATCATCAAGACGAAGCTCTGTGAGCCCTACCTCCAAGAAGTATAGTGGTTCTCAGCAGCAGCAGCAAAAGCAGTCACCAAACCATTTACATAAAAGACTGTCTGGTAGTCCACCCAGCCACAATACTTTCTCTTCCAGCGTAAGACCCCGAAGCCCAGCTCAGCATCTTAGTTCTAGAAGTCCAGGAAGAGGAAGTGGGAGAAGCCCAGGAACTAGGGGCCGCAATGTTCGTTCTAGATCCCTTTCTCCTTCCAGGAAGAGATCTAGGAGCCCTTTACCTTGGAAGAGAGGAAGGAGTCCTCTTCCTCTTGGACGAAGCAGAAGTCCTATGCACAGAAGAGTTTCACCAAGGAGGGGTTCAAGGAGCCCCTTGCCTGGTAAGAGCCCAAGTCCAAGAGAGAGAAGAGGTTCAAGGAATTCTCCAGTTCGCAGAAATTCCAGTCATTCTTTATCGGGGAAGGCCTCTCTTGGAAGGAGGAGCTCAAGGAGTCCTTTGGGAAGATTATCAAGGAGTCCTTTAGGTAGGAGTTCTAGAAGTCCTTTCAAGAGAAGCACAAGAAGCCCTCTCAGAAGAGGTTCCAGGAGTCCCCTTGGCAGGGGGCCTAGGAGTCCTCTTGGTAGAAATTCAAGGTCTCCTCTTGGAAGTCGACCCAGAAGTATGGGAAGGAGAGCATCAAGAAGTCCCTACAGTAGAAGAGGATCAAGGACTCCTGTAAGAAGGAGGGGCTCTTTCAGCCCCCTGCCAAGGAGAGATTCCAGAAGTCCTATGCATCGAAGAACTCCTCCACTGAAAGGTTCTAGGAGTCCATTACCAAGAAGTCCCTTACAGAAACGAAGTTCGGGACCCTATATTTCTAGAAGATCTTCAAGAAGTCCATTACTGAAAAGAAATTCACGAAGTCCACTCCCCCATCGAAGCACAAGAAGTCCTTTACTGAGTCCGCGATCTAGACGAACTCCACCATTAAAAAGACGTTCAAACTCAGCCCAGAGAAACACATCAAGAAGCCCACATAGACGAAGTTCTCAAAGTCCGGGGATGAGGAGAAGTTCTAGAAGTCCGCTTCACCGAAGACTGGAGTCAAGAAGCCCAATTCGTAGGCAAGACTCCCGAAGCCCTTTTCACAGGCATGGGTCAAGAAATTCACTGCACAGACAGGCTTCAAGAAGTCCTAGACCAGGCAGGCACTCAAAAAGGTCTTTGCCTCCAAGGGGGTCCAGAAGTCCAGTATCAAGGCGGCACTCAAGAAGTCCTTTGCACCGTTTATCAAGAAGTCCTTATAGGGAACTAGGTAAGAGTCCTGGGGAAGGTGGAAGAATGAAACCTGAATCAAGTCGAAAGAGAGGGCTATCAAGAAGCTGTAGTCCACCACCATGGAGATATTCAAGAAGCCCTGTTCGCAGGAGCTCTAGGAGCCCTTTAGGTAGGTTGGCACGAAGCCCACACAGATTAAACAAAAGTTCACCACAAAAGCTTTTGAAGGCATCCCCATCTGGTAGAAACATAAGAAGTCCTCCTCTGCAGAGGATATCGAAAAGTCCACTTCCTCGTCGACTGTCCAGGAGTCCACGACGAACGAGAAGTCCAGCTCCCAGAAGGCTTTCTAGAAGTCCTCTTCCACGTTCATCAAGGAGTCCAGTGTCAAGGATGATATCCAAAAGTCCACATCATCATTCAAGAAGTCCTGCTCTTCGAAGAATATCAAGGAGTCCTCTCCCACACCTATCAAGAAGCCCCCTTCCTATAAGGAGGCTTGGAGATAAAAGCCCATCTCCTAGACGTCTTCATAGGTTATCACCCTCCTCACATAGATCATATAGTCCTAATAGGAAAAATCAGAGATTTTCTGAAAGTCCTCTGTCTCCACAGAATTACAGCACACGCAGTCAACATTTTAGAAGGTCTCTTAGCCCCATGGCAAGAAGAGGGCAGAATATGATCATGAAATCTCATAGTCCTTTTGGTAGGTCACCTAGCCCCAGTGGTAGAAAAGAATGGGGCCATGGCAGACGATCAGGAAGCCTATTTGAAAGAAATTCAAGAAGTCTGTCTCCTCAGAACAGAATAGGAAGAGGAAGCACTCCTCCAAGGGAGAGAAACCAAAGGTTAACCAGCAGAGGTGGCAGGGGTGGCTTTGGGTACCAAGGCTATGATCGAGCAGCAGACAATGCTCATGTGAGCCGTTTTCCCCAGAGCAATGCTCTTGCTGCAGCAGGAAGGCTAGAATTTCCTCCTGGCTTTAATAATTATAATGTGAATAATAATCAGCGTCGTCTTGAATATGATGAGATGAATTCAGATCCACTTGCCAGATCGGGATGGTCTCAAGGAACCAGAAATGATAGAGATTATTCTCCCCATAGGATTGCAGAAGGTGGCTGGCAGAGTCAGTATCAGCAAAGAGACCGTCCAGGCCCCCTTATATATCCCCATCCAGATGATCAGTTTGACAACCGTGGCCATAACCTTAACAGACTTGGCCATCAGGGCCCAGTAACTCAAGGTGCTCGTGGTAGAGGGCGGGGAAGGATAAGTTCTCCCAAACCACTCATGTATAGATCAATATCTCCTCCTCCCCATCTGGAGAGATCACCTCAAAGGTTCCCTGTAGGTAATAGATTTAGTGAATTACCTCCTCAAGGTCAGAATGAGCGTCGTCGACGTTTCTCGCCTGGCAGATTACCACCCAGAAATGAAAGATCCAGATCCAGATCTCCATATTCAGGTGGATCACAGATGCAAATTCAAGGTGGGAGAGGAAGACCCTTATCTCCAAGGGAGCAGTTAAGGAGAGGGCCAAGGACACCACCCATACCACCAAATAAAAAACTGTCTCCTAGACAATCAGTTTGGCCTGAAGAGAAGGGCAGTGTGCAGACCAATAGAGGAAGTCCATCATTTGTTAATGAGAAAATGCCAAGCACTAGTGGTTCAAATCAAAATTCTGACAGATATTCACATAGAAGTAAGTCTCCCTCAAATTCAAGAGAACAATTTAGAACTAGAGACTTGGGATCACACCACCAGCAGTATCAAGGTGGCAGAGGTCATTCCCCACCCTTTGATAGAAGACAAGAAGAGAAGTACACAGGTGACCTCCGTGACCGCTTGGGAAGAGATCCTGGGTCCCATATCTCACAGGATAAGAGCAAGAAAGGGAGATTACAGTCTCCACAGAAGGGTGAAAGTAGAAGTAGGGCGAATGCTGGTGGGGGTAGGGGCCGAGGACGAGGTAACAGGGCCCGACGGCCTGGTAGTCCTGACCGCAGTAGACGTCAGGTCCCTCAAAATACAGAAGTTTCTCTTCAGCAACAACCTAGAAGCCCCTCTAGTCATCAGAAGGGTGCATCTTCTTCAGGATCCTGGGAGAGAAAAGGTAGCAAGAGCTCCACGCTGCAAGGGAAAGCTAATCCTAAATATAGCCATCAGTCCCCCGAGAGGCATGGTCGTAATGGAAGTCCATGGTTGGAACCAGTCACTCCAGAAAAACAAAGTCAGACAGGAGGAGATCGCTCTGTATCACCTGCAGCCAACATGGGTGAACCGCAAAAGGCAAAATCAAGCAAACCTGATGCGAAATCAGCTGAGAAAGGCAAGGAAATTGAAAGGAAGCCTAGAACAAACAATAAGGAAAAGGAGGATCTTTCTTCCAAAGGAAAAAGAGATATGCCCAAAAGAAGTGATAATAATTCTCAAGATCAGCAGAGTAAGAAAAACAATGGTAGTGGACAGTTATTGCCACAGGATGGCAAAAAAGCTGCGGTGAAACCAAAAGAAGAACAAAGACAAACATTTAAGAACAAAAATGGGAAAGAAAAAGAAGAAAAGAAGGATGATGATGGTATCGAAAAGAAAAAGAAAAAAAGAAAGAAGAAATACAGAAAGGTAAGTAAAGAAGAAGGAGAAGATGATAGCGATGATGATGAATCTGTGAAGAGCAAATCAAGCAAGAAGAAGAAAAAGGAAAAGAAGAAGAAGAAGGATAGTAAGAAAAAGAAGAAGAAGCATAAGAGAGCAGACAGTGATAGTGATGAAGTTGAACAACCCAGAAGTAAAAGTCAAAAAGAAGGTAAGTTATTTCAAATTGAGCTTTGGCAATTTAAATTGTTTTGTATATACTTGCCCAGTAATTATATTGCTAAGAGTGTCTACTTAATGGCAGCCTAAATTCAAATTTCGCAGGCAGCGCTTCGATGGTTCAGTGTAGATACTGCAATAATTGGAACGACTTAGCTAATCACAGCTTTCTGTTTCTGCCTCACTGGACAAAATATCAAGTGCTCACAGCAGCTTGTTCTTATTTTCTGGTTATATCACCAGATTTCAGTAGTGTTACAACCAACAGAACGCATTCATAGTCTTCGAAGCAGGATTAGTCTTGTCTTTTGTTGATTTTGTTCAGGTTAACATCTGGCTGGATACTTGCAGTCTCCGAGAATATTAATGGCCTTATAAATAGTTCTTGAATGGATCTTTATTCAGGTAGATAAAATACCTTTGTATGTATCTTTTCACTTACCAGGCTTAATGTAAGTCATCGGTTAAGAATTGCCTCTAGTAACTAATCTTGATGTTACATCATTCCTTTAGGCCAAACTTTCATTTTTAGAATTTGTGTACTGGCCATGAGCTGTGGACTATTCTCAAGACAAGGTTAATGATTACCTTAAAGTAGTTCTAGAATGTTATCCATTCTTTTATCCCAAAACTTTTGCAGTTATTTGCTTAGCGGGATTAGGCTACATGTATGTTGCCCGTTAAAGATTACTTTTTAAAGTAATTTGTGAATGTTGCAGGAATGTTGCATCATTCCATTAGGTAATATTTGCTTTTGGGATTTTGTTTGCCAATCATAGACTAGTCGCAAACTGCCGGTAAAACTAATTACCTTAAAGTAATTTGTAATTTTTGTACATGAACTTCCCTGACAGATATATACTTAGCTATAGTCTCCGACGTTCCCGACAGAATTTCAAATCTCGCGGCACACGCGACAGGTAGGTCAGGTGGTCTACCTTACCCGCCGCTGGGTGGCGGATGTACGAACCACTCCCGTTTGCTTGTCAGATTTTTCTCTGTCGCGGGAACGATAACAACTGTTGTCGGTTCCTCTCGATAGTTTTTCGATTCTCGCTTGCCTGGAGTTAATTTGGACTTCTTTTGGTGAAGTATTCGCTTTGTTTGGCTTGGCATACGCTGATTGTGGACCGGTTTGATTTTGATTTTCTTTAACGATGTCTGACCTAGATTCAGTAGTTAAAACTTCGGTTTTGTTTAGGGTTTGCGTGAATGAAGGATGTAAGGTGAGGTTGCCGAAAGCTTCGGTAGACCCCCACACGGTTTGCATGAAATGCAGGGGGAATGAATGTTCTTCTGCTAACCCTTGTAGTGAATGTAAGGGATTGAATGAAGAAGAATATAAGGCTCTCTCTTCTTATGTTAGGAAGTTGGAGATCGGGATAGAGTGCGTAAGGCTTCCTCTAGAAGTTCTAGTAGATCTAGAATGAGTGAGTTGGATGTGGATCCTAATACTAACGTAGAATTAGAACCTTCTTCCCAAGTTGCAGCCCCTGCTCCCCGCACCGAAGCCAAAGATTCGCCTTCGGAGGCGGCAGCTCTGAGAGCCACGATTCTTTCTATGGATCAGAAGATTCGTCAGTTGGAAGGTAAGGAGAGTGTTAGTGATCAGTGCAGTGTCCCCAGTGTTGTGGAGGGTGCGTCTGACCGGCTCCTTAGTGCCTCTAGGCCTAGACCTCTTCCAGACTCCCAGTTCCAGTGGAGTAGGAAAGTCGAAAGCCGCAAGAGGGCTAGGGAGAACCCCCACCGGTCAGGCGTCTCGGCAGATCCTGAAGTACCCTCCCAGGCTGCCTCGGATCGCTACAAGAAGGAGCTCCTACGCCAATGCTTCTCCTCTTCGTCTTCTCCCTCTCCGAAGAGAGGTTGGAACTCCCCGGATGCGTCGCGCCCGTTGAAGAGGGCTTGGAAAAGGCTTCCCTGCAGTCCTTTGGCTTCTAGTCCGGAGGTTTTCCCGGAAGAATCGTCGGTGGAGGCGAAGAAACCCAAGAAATCCTGTGATCGTTCTTCTTCTCGCGCTCCGCGCTTGGCGCCTGCTTCCGAGGAGAACAAACAAGATTCTCCTACGAGAGTACTCGCGGGACTTCAAGCTCAGATCACGGCGCTAGCAGACTCTCTAGCAGTAAGATCACGTAGGAAGAAGGACGTTTCTCTTCCGATCAAGAGATCTAGGCGCCACTCTTCAGAGGATCGTTCTCCTCTTTTTAGGCGTTCTCCTTCATATGGGGAGGTTTCGTATGAAGGTAGGGGGCTCGCGTGAGCGCCCTTGCTCGCCTGGCTCTCTTTCGACTTCAAGGCGCCAAACATCGGTAGGACGCTCTATGGAGAAAGAAGTTTTTTCTCCAGATTGGATTCCCGCTTCCGGTAAGCGCACTGCACCTGCTCATCACGCTATTTCTTCAACTCCCTCGCGTGAGACTTCTCCTCAGCAGCCTCAAGATCCTAGAAGGCGCCTTTATACAAGTAGGCGTTCTTCTTCCAGATGTCACTCTCCTCGAGTGTCAGATCGTGACTTCTCTCCTGACAGGCATCAAGAGTCTGGTAGGAGTCGTGTGCATGATAGACGGCCTGCTGTTAGCCGCTCCCCGCAAGGTAGGCGCCAAGAGCCTACTGCACATCGATCTCCTAGTAGGCGCTCGTCTCTTTTTAAGGCGTCATACTCCTGATTATTCTCCTCGGGGCATACAACAAGAGTCTTTCAAGCGCTTCTCCGTGTAGGCGCTCTCCCGTTTCTAGGCGCACTACTCCTGACCGTTTGTCTCTTGTAGGCACCAGGAATCTCGGAAGCGCCCTTCTCCAGGTAGGCGCTCGTTAGCTTTGAAGCGCCCTTCTCCTGAATGTTACCCTCTTAGTTAGACGTCAAGGAGTCTCGCAAGCAGCCTTCTCCTAGTAGGCGCATTTCGCCGTTCCAGTCGAACTTCCGTTGATCGTACGCAACTGGACAGGTATGGAGAGCCGCGCAAGCGCTCTGCTCTCGATAGGCGCTCTTCTCCTGGCAGCCGCTCGCCTCAGGATAGGCGCAAAGAGTCTAGTAGGCGCTCGCCTCCTCGTAAGCGCCCTGTGGATGTTTCCGAGGATTCTCGGAGTAGGAGCCCTACCTCTCCTTCGGCTGAGATTCCGTCTACCTCGAAGAGGGAGTCTCATCGTAGACAACCCAGATCTTCTCATCGTTCTCCAGTGGATGTGAACTCTTCTAAGAGAGGGCGTTCTCCAACCTCTCGCTCAACTCCTACTAGGATCCCTTCGTCACCTAAGGATCTTCCGCGCTCGCCTCGACAAGACGTCCTAGAAGGTTCGGATGAGGAACCGAACACTTCTGCTTGCTGGTGTCTTCTTACAAGAAGCTTACATAGCTACTTTTGCAAGTTTTTGGGGATTCCCTTACTCCTACTGGCTCCTCCTTCTCCTCACTCACTTTTTTCAACGGCGAAGACAGCGAAGAGTTCTTCTTGTGTAAGGATGAAGCCAACTCTTTCAATGAAGAAGGCACTGAGGAGTTTTGGTTCCTGGATGGCTTCCAAAGAAGAAGCGGGGAAAACGATGTTCACTTTTCCTCCTTCGAAGTTATCAGGACGCGCTGGTTTCTGGTACGAAACAGGAGAGTCCTTAGGATTGGGTCTACCGTCTTCGGCTGATTCGGATTTTTCGGCGCTGGTAGATTCGACAAGGAGAACTGCCCTTAACTCTGCTAAGACGACTTGTGCAATGAATGAATTGGATCACATGCTAAAAGGCATGTTTAGAGTGCTAGAAGTATTTAACTTCCTTGATTAGTCGTTGGGGGTCCTAGCCAAGAAAATTGAAGTGCCAGAGTCATTTTCGCCAGAAGATCTCATGTGTGTTTTGTCTTGTATGGACAAGTCGGTAAGAGACGGAGCGAGTGAAATCGCCTCCCTGTATGGGGCCGGGATCGTGAAGAAGAGGTCTGTTTATTGTTCCTTCTTAACGAAGTCTGTCTCCCATGCCCAGAGGTCTTCTTTGCTGTTTGCTCCTCTGTCTGCTCAGTTGTTCCTAAACATCGAGTGCAGGACATTTCGAGATCACTTTCGGCCAAAGCCACCCAGGACCTTTTTGGCACAGTCGCAAGAAACCTCGCCCTTCCTTCCCTACCAAGGCTAAGAAGGAAAAGGCAAGTGTTCGAGAACCCTTTCGAGGGGCGTCTTTCATCAAGAACTCTACGTTTAGAGGTCATAGACCTTCAGAAGGGGTAAGACTTTCGCCAAGTCTGTTAAAGCCCCCAAATAACTTGCAAGTCCTTCAAACAACGGTGGGCGCCAGACTCTTAGAGTTTGCAGAAGTCTGGGCCCAAAAAGGGGCGGATCCCTGGACCCTTTCTATTTGAGGAGAGGTTACCTCATCCCTTTCGTCGAAAGACCTCCCTTGACGACCATCCCAAGGGAACTGACGGCCAGGTACAGAGACCCCATCATGAATCAAGCTCTCCATCTAGCAGTAGATCAGATGCTGGAGAAGGGGCTATCGAACTAGTGACAGACCATCATTCATCGGGCTTCTACAACCGCCTTTTCCTAGTTCCGAAGTCCTCAGGGGGATGGAGACCGGTGTTGGACGTAAGCGCCCTGACTTCTTCGTAGAAAAGAAGAAGTTCACGATGGAAACGCCTTCATCAGTGCTGGCAGCACTTCGTCCAGGGGACTGGATGGTTTCCTTGGATTTACAGGACGCTTACTTCCACGTACCGATCCATCCTTCCTCGAGGAAGTTTCTCAGATTCATGATGGGGGGGGGAAAATTTTTCAGTTCAGGGCTCTGTGTTTCGGCCTCTCGACGGCCCCTCAAGTGTTCACCGGGGATTTTGAGGAATGTGGCTCAATGGCTTCATTTGAAAGGGGTGAGGATATCCATGTACCTCGACGATTGGCTAATAAGGGCCAATTCAGAAGATCGTTGTTTGAAGGACTTACAAGTAACTTTAGAATTGACGAAGGCGTGGGACTTCTCGTCATTTCAAGAAGTCGTCACTAATTCCCGAGCAAGAGTGTGTGTATCTCGGGATACAGATGAACTCTCTGAGTTTTCGGGCTTTTCCCTCTCAGGAAAGGATAGCCCGAGGATTCGAGAGAGTAACAACCTTCTTAGGGAAAGAAGTATGCACAGTGAGGGAGTGGATGAGTCTGATGGGGGGACGCTCCTCTCCTCGCTGGAGCAATTAGTTTCCCTAGGAAGGTTGCACCTGAGACCGCTCCAATTCTTTCTTCATCGGAATTGGAGTCGTCGTTCTCAGGATTTGACGTTCTCCCTGTCGTTATCCCAGGACGTCAAGAAACATCTCTTATGGTGGACAGATCCCAACCTCTTTGCGAAGGGACTGTCTCTTCAATCCCAGACCCCCAACCTGGTGTTGTTCTCCGACGCGTCGGACACGGGGTGGGGGGCAACTCTGGGAACCAGCGAAGTGTCAGGTACCTGGGTGGGGGACCAGGTAGCCTGGCACTTCAACAGAAAGGAGTTGATGGTTGTGTGGTTGGCTCTGAAGGCTTTCGAGCCCAAAGTCAGAAGATCGGTAGTGCAGGTCAACGCGGACAACACTACAGCTCTGGCATATATTAGGAAACGGGGGGACGCATTCCTTCTCCCTGTACGAGACAGCAAGAGACCTTCTTCTGAGGCAGAAGAAAGAGGAATCAAGCTTCTCACCAGTTTCATGCAGGGAGAAAGGACTGTAAGAGCAGATCTCCTCAGCAGGAAAGATCAGGTCCTTCCCACAGAGTGGACCCTTTCATCTGGATGTTATGCCAGAGCCTGTGGAAGTTATGGGGCAGGCCACACATAGACCTCTTTGCCACGTCAAAGAACAAGAGGCTGGATCCTTACTGCTCTCCGATATCGGATCCAGAGCAATCGATGCTCTTCTTCTAGACTGGAACGGACTCGACGTCTACGCGTTTCCCCCCTTCAAGATCCTGGGGCTAACCATCAAGAAGTTCGTAGAGTCCGATTCAACGAGAATGACCTTAATTGCTCCCTTTTGGCCGGCCCAAGAATGGTTCACAGAGGTACTGGAATGGTTGGTGGACCTTCCAAGATCGCTCCCGCTAAGGAGCGATCTACTCAGACAACCCCACTTTCGACAGGTACCACAAAAATCTCCTCGCTCTCAGTCTGACTGGCTTCAGACTGTCCAAAGTTTGGTCAGAGCGAAAGCTTTTTAGCAACAGCTGCTAAAGCAATCGCCAAGAGCGAGGAGACCTTCCACCTTGCGTGTATACCAGTCAAAGTGGGATGTCTTCAGACGTTGGTGCAAGAGGAAGAACATTTCCTCTTCCAGTACCTCTGTGACCCAAATTGCGGATTTCCTTATTTTCCTCAAAGAAGAATGTCATCTGGTTGTGTCAACTATTAAGGGATACCGCAGTATGTTGGCGGCGGTATTTCGGCATAGAGGCTTAACTATATCCGATGATAAGGACCTGCATGATCTTATTAGATCATTTGAAACCATTAAGCGTCCTCATGTAGTACCGAACTGGAATCTAGACGTAGTTCTACAATTCCTTGGATCGTCTAGATTCGAACCTCCTGGCTTAGCCTCTTTCAAGGATCTGACGAAGAAGGCTATCTTCCTTTTGGCCCTAGCTACAGCTAAGAGAGTGAGTGAGCTCCAAGCTATCGAGGGCAATGTAGGGTTTAAGGAAGATTCTATGGTGTGTTCGTTTCTTCCAATTTCCTTGCAAAGAATGAAAACCCATCACGGCCTTGGCCCAGGAGCTTTGAAGTTCGTAGTTTATCTTTTCTAGTAGGGGAGTGGAAGAGCCTGAAGAACTCTTTGCCCTATGAGAATTATGAAGTATTTCCTTAAGAGGAAGGAACAACTTAAGGCTAATCAAGATGTGCTTTGGTGCTCTGTAAAGGACCCCACTCGGCCCATGTCGAAGAATGCTCTTTCCTTTTTTCTGAGAAGCCTTATTACAGAGGCACATGTTGCCTGTAAGGAAGAACATTTTAGACTACTGAAAGTGAAAAGCTCACGAGGTGAGAGCCATCGCAACTTCGCCTGCATTCAGAAAAATATGTCTGTGCGGAACTTGATGGAGGCGACTTTTTGGAGATGCCAATCGGTTTTCGCAAACCACTACCTACGTGATGTAAAAATCACATATGATAAATGCTTCGCCCTTGGGTCCTTTCGTATCGGCGGATTCGGTGCTGGGGCAGGGAGCTGAAACTTATCCTGTGTAAATTTTTTATATGTTCCCTATATTTTATATTTGTGTTTTTTGGTTGTCTGAAAGAGGTTGCAGGAGGCACCTCTTTTTGTCGTAATATTAACCCTTTGTATTTTGGTTAGGTGGTCTGGTGGGTTTTGGCTCCTTGCAGAGGTAGTGGTAAGGATCTGTTAGGTAAGCGGACAAGGTCCCTCTAACAGGATCCGACTTGGATTCTACCACAATAGGGGATCACATATCCCAGTGGTAGATCCGAGAGTCTTTCAGCATCAGGTCACGTCCTAGCTGTAGCTCTCCAGGCAATGCAGACTCAGAGACAGTATCTATGAAGTCTTCATCCTGAAAAGGTGAGAACCAAGGTTTTTATATCCTACAACATTAGTTGTTTCCCGTCTTACCTGTATTATTTAGCTGTCTCTTACCCTCCACCAAGGGTGCCAATCAGCTAAGTATATATCTGTCAGGGAAGTTCATGTACAAAAATGATATTGTGAAACTACAATAAAGTTTTGTACATACTTACCTGGCAGATATATACTTAGCTATAGTCTCCGACGTTCCCGACAGAATTTCAAATCTCGCGGCACACGCGACAGGTAGGTCAGGTGGTCTACCTTACCCGCCGCTGGGTGGCGGATGTACGAACCACTCCCGTTTGCTTGTCAGATTTTTCTCTTCCACCTGTCTCCTGAGGGGAGGCTGGGTGGGCCATTAATCGTATATATCTGCCAGGTAAGTATGTACAAAACTTTATTGTAGTTTCACAATATCATGTTAAGACCTTCTTTTACGCCAAATCTTGGTAATTACACCAGCACGTTTTGTTTATTGCAACTGCAATGCTCATCACTTTCCTTTGCAGAGACAAAAGTGGAGGTTGAAAATGTAGTAGGGAAAGTGGTGTTATTGTTTGGCTGCAGGAGGCCATAGGCGGATATGTTCCCGTCAGTTTAGTATTATTTAACTATACCAGGTTTTTGCTTTAGCAGTACTTTGGTAGTTACAGAGAGAGCTGGGATGACCTTGGCATACAGAGATATTTTCCTGGTGTCATACAGTTGTGAACATTCATGTTCAGTCCTAACCTCCAACTTGCTCAACAGACTGGACCTCAGGCCACTCAAGTCAATTAGTGGGATGTGACCCGATGCGTAATTGGTTATTTAATTCGATTACTTTGAATTCCTTATAATTTTAGTTCCACTAATGTTTTCTTTTTGAGTAATTGGTTATATGTAAATATCAGTTTTATTCTTTTATATTAGTTGGATTTGCTTTTGAGACTAAATATGAAAAGTACTTGGTGATATAAATTTATCTTATTTTAAAGTGTAAACATAACATTTATGGTAATTTTCAATACACATCTGAATATATGAAGTGCTATTTCATATACAGTAGTACCTCGAGATACGAAATTAATCTGTTCCGAGGCGCCTTTCGTATCATGAGGTTTTCGTATCTTGGACCACATTTTACATGTAAAATGGCTAATCCGTTCCAAGCCCTCCAAAAACACCCCAGTAAATTTCATAATAAAATTAAATTGACCTATAAACAATGAAATACTACAACAATTTGGACCATTCAATACGTAACTTAATAATAAAAATGCAAAACCTGTAAATAAAGTGTATATTAGTGTACAAGAAATATTATTACTGTAACGTAAAATGTGGAAGCTTACCTTTCGAGTGAGGCTATCTATGAAAGTGGCGGCAGAGGAGGAGGAGGACAAACGGTAGATACGTACACTTAACTTTACGGAACACATAAAAAAATGTCAGAAAAACAAACTAAACTTTACAAAACACATTAACAAAACTGTAACACTTAACTTTACAAAAAACTTAAAATAAAATTTATTTTGTCTTTTTTTTTTTTTTTTTACTTTTACATTTCTTTTTACTTTTTTATACTTTACGTAATTTTAATTTCTTCACCACCAAATGGATGCCAGTTCGTTTACGGAATTTTTCGAACCACCCATGAGAAGCCTTGAACTCTGGGGTTGCCGTTGATGTCCCCTCTCCGCCGTCGTCTTTGGCTTGGGCAATCAAATCGCTGAAAATAGCGTTGGCCTTCTGGCAGATTGCCCTCTCGGTTATCGTATTGCCATCGATTTCTTTGTCCTCGATCCATACAAGAAGCAGCCTTTCCATTTCATTATGCTCATGGCTCCTCTTGTTGGACAAAATAGTCATGCCCTTGGAAGGTGTAGCTGCTTTGATGCTTAAGGATGGTGCCTATCGTCGACGGATTTCGGCCGTATTCCTTAGCGATCACACTCAACCACAAGCCAGCTTCATACTTTTTAATTATGTCCATTTTTGTCTCCATAGAAAGCATTCTCTTCTTTCTGTGAACTTCAGCAACTTTCTTGGGACCCATGACTATATGTACTGTACGTAATTAAGTTACGTATGTAGTACATATACTAATTAGGTTCTCACAATACGATAAAGTAGCACAACGAAATCACTAACGAATTTACGATACTAAACGAAATCGTTGGACCGAACGAATGCCGCATGCGTACAATAAAGCTTCAGGTGCGAAGTGGCCGAGCGAAGGCACACCACCACGTAAGATGCATGATGGGAGGGATGCTGTCCAATAGGAGAGAAGGATCTCATGGCTTGCCTAGCATCAGGAACCAATGGGAGAGCAGGAGGATAGTGGCGAGTCTACTAGAACTAAGATTGCGGCGTGAGTTTCAAAATTGTTATCGGGCAAATCTCAGACTTTCAGAAACCTTTCGTATCTTGAAAACTTTTTGTATGTAGAGCAGTAAAATTTTTCGTGTCAGCTTTCGTATCTCGAGTTTTTCGTAAGTTGAGCCTCTCGTATCTCGAGGTACCACTGTATTAGAGAATAAATGCAGGGTACAGGTACCCCTCATTTAACGACGTACTCGTTTTATGACAATTCGGAGTTATGACGACAACACGAAGAGAGAGAGAAAAAAACATAAAATGAAAATGAAAACATTGCCATTGGTGGCCAAGAGAAAGGCTATTCAGTGCCAGTAATCTAGCCTAGTCTATGTTTTGAAATCCTGAAAACTATGGCTAAAACAATGAATAAGGCTTTAATATACTTTGTAAAGAAAAACTATACAGTTGAACCTCAAAGTTGGCATTCTATTGTCTGGGAACTCCCCTGGTTGGGTTATTCAGCTGCCATTAGTTCATTGTGCGGCCGAACTGGTGGCGCCACTTTTGTTTACAACTTCAACACAGCAAAAATTATACTATATCTCCTTTGTTTTAGTGAGAATAATTCTTAGTAATGAAAAGAAAATGTGTGAATTCTTAGTGAAAATATAATATGTGAAGTCAAATGTTTTTTATATTAACTTGAAAATAAATATTTTTTTAAATATTCTACTTTTAATCAAAATAATGATACATTTGACATGTACGAATTCCTTACTCTTAGTATGCTTGAAAGACTTACATGTAATACAGCTTAATCATTTTTTATACAACTGTATTTACATAGGTATTCTATGTCAAACATGAGATCAGATGATACTAGAGTTAAGAAGCGCAAGTGTAAATATTTATCAATGCTAGAAAATGCTTATCCCCCCTTAGCGCATAGTTTAGTATAGTAGTACCTCGAAATACGAAAGGCTCAACTTACGAAAAACTCGAGATACGAAAGCCAGTGCGAAAAATTTAACGGCTGTTCATACGAAAAGTTTTCAAGATACGAAAGGTTTCTGAAAATCCGAGATTCGCTTGAATAACAATTTTGAAACTCGCACCGCCATCTTAGTACTAGTAGACTCGTCACCATCCTCCTGCTCTCCCATTGATTCCTTATGCTAGTCACCACTATGAAATCCTTCTCTCCTATTGGACAGCATCCCTCCCATCATGCATCTTATACGTATATGTGGTGGTGTACCTATCTCGGCCTCTTCGTACCAACATCTTTACCGTACGCACACGGCATTCGTTCGGTCCAACGATTTCGTTTAGTATCGTAAATTCGTTAGTGATTTAGTTGCAGTACTATTATCGTGTTGTGTGAAAACTTTATTGTTACTTATACGTAAATTACGTACAAGATAATTTAGTCATGGGTCCCAAGAAAGTTGAAATTCACGGAAAGAAGCGCATGCTCTCTTTGGAGACAAAGATGGAGATCATCAAGAAGTACGAAGCTGGTATGCGATTGAGTGTGATCGCAAAGGAATACGGCCGTAATCCTTCGTCAATAGGCACCATCCTTAAACAGAAGGATGCCATCAAAGCAACTACACCGTTGAAGGGCATCACTATTTTGTCCAGCAAGAGGAGCCACGTGCACGACGAGATGGAACGGCTGCTCCTCGTCTGGATAAAAGACAAAGAAATCGCTGGCGATACGGTAACGGAGACAGCAATCGCCCACAAGGCCAGCGCTATTTTCGGCGATTTGATTGCACAGGCAGAAGACGACGGAGGGGAAGGGACTTCAACGCAAGAGTTCAAGGCTTCGCATGGCTGGTTCGAGAAATTCCGTAAACGGACTGGCATCCATTCGGTGGTGCGTCATGGGGAGGCTGCCAGCTCAGACACGAAAGCGACCGAAGCATTTAAGAAAACTTTCGACGAGATGATGACCAAGGAAGGCTACAGTTCTCAGCAAGTCTTCAATTGTGATGAGACTGGCCTTTTTTGGGAAAAAAATGCCTCGTCGGACGTACATCACGGAGGAAGAGAAGAAGCTACCCGGGCATAAGCCTATGAAAGACAGGCTTACGCTCGTACTTTGTTCAAACGCCAGTGGGGATTGCAAGGTGAAGACCCTACTGGTGTATCATTCCGAGACTCCTCAAGCCTTCAAGGCCCACAAAGTGCTGAAGGAGAAGCTTCCAGTGATGTGGAGGGCTAATGCAAAAGCCTGGGTAACGAGGCTTTTGTTCACCGAGTGGGTAAATCTGTGTTTCGGCCCGACATTGAAGAAATTTTTGAAAGAGAAGTGCCTCCCCCTGAAATGGCTGCTGGTGTTGGACAATGCCCCTCCCCACCCTCCTGGCCTCGAGGAAGATATCCTAGCGGAGTATTCCTTCGTCAAGATTCTTTTTCTTCCGCCCAACACCACCCCTCTCCTCCAGCCCATGGACCAGCAAGTGATAGCGAACTTTAAGAAGCTGTACACGAAACATCTTTTCAAGAGATGTTTCGACATCACCGATACCACAAACCTCACCTTGCGTCAATTTTGGAAGGAGCATTTTGACATCGTCATTTGCATCCGACTCATCGACCAAGCTTGTCAGGAGGTTTCGAGGCGAACCTTGAATTCCTCGTGGAGGAAACTCTGGCCTGATGCCGTATCCGCCCGAGACTTCGAGGGATTCGATGTGGGCGAAGCTGGTGCTGTAGAGTCAGAAACAGTTGACGATCCCAAAACTGTTTCCTTACCAGATCTTGACTAGATCATTGCACTCGGCAAGTCCATGGGGCCGGTCGTCGACGAGGACGACATCAATGACCTTCTCGAGGAGCACCAAGAGGAGCTTACTACGGATGACCTGAAGGAGTTGGAGGCCATGCAACATAACGTCGTTCAAGAGGAGTTCTCTAGCAGCTGCGAGGAAGAGGAGGAGCAGCCTATGACAACAGCAGAAATTAAGGATGTTCTAGCCGCTTTTCATAAAGTGCAATCGTTTATCGAAAAAAGACACCCCGAAAAGGCTCACACAGGTCGTATGCTTGTGTAGTTCGATGACTTTTGCCCGAGTCATTTCAGGAACATTGTGAAAAGTAGGCAGAAGCAATCTTCCTTGGATCGTTATTTTTTAAAGAGGCCTTGAGCATTAGCAGGAGTAAGCAAAAAGAAAGAACCAAGTGATAAAAACAGAAAGTTGAAAGCAAAAAGGTAGAACCAAGTGATAAAAAACAGAACGTTGAAAGTGGTAATGAAATTGAAATTATGTAAAAAAAAAAAAAAAACCTACGTAAAAGTAAAAAAAAAAAAGTTAATCCGTCGACAATAGGCACCATCCTTAAACAGAAGGATGCCATCAAAGCAGCTACACCGTTGAAGGGCATCACTATTTTGTCCAGCAAGAGGAGCCATGTGCACAACGAGATGGAACGGCTGCTCCTTGTCTGGATAAAAGACAAAGAAATCGCTGGCGATACGGTAACGGAGACAGCAATCGCCCACAAGGCCAGCGCTATTTTCGGCGATTTGATCGCGCAGGCAGAAGACGACGGAGGGAAAGGGACTTAAACGCAAACCCCAGAGTTCAAGGCTTCGCATGGCTGGTTCGAGAAATTCTGTAAACGGACTGGCATCCATTCGGTGGTGCGTCATGGGGAGGCTGCCAGCTCAGACACGAAAGCGACCGAAGCATTTAAGAAAACTTTCGACGAGATGATGACCAAGGAAGGCTACAGTTCTCAGCAAGTCTTCAATTGTGATGAGACTGGCCTTTTTTGGGAAAAAAATGCCTCGTCGGACGTACATCACGGAGGAAGAGAAGAAGCTACCCGGGCATAAGCCTATGAAAGACAGGCTTACGCTCGTACTTTGTTCAAACGCCAGTGGGGATTGCAAGGTGAAGACCCTACTGGTGTATCATTCCGAGACTCCTCGAGCCTTCAAGGCCCACAAAGTGCTGAAGGAGAAGCTTCCAGTGATGTGGAGGGCTAATGCAAAAGCCTGGGTAATGAGGCTTTTGTTCACTGAGTGGGTAAATCTGTGTTTCGGCCCGACAGTGAAGAAATTTTTGAAAGAGAAGTGCCTCCCCCTGAAATGTCTGCTGGTGTTGGACAATGCCCCTCCCCACCCTCCTGGCCTCGAGGAAGATATCCTAGCGGAGTATTCCTTCGTCAAGATTCTTTTTCTTCCGCCCAACACCACCCCTCTCCTCCAGCCCATGGACCAGCAAGTGATAGTGAACTTTAAGAAACTGTACACGAAACATCTTTTCAAGAGATGTTTCGACATCACCGATACCACAAACCTCACCTTGCGTCAATTTTGGAAGGAGTATTTCGACATCGTCATTTGCATCCGACTCATCGACCAAGCTTGTCAGGAGGTTTCGAGGCGAACCTTGAATTCCTCGTGGAGGAAACTCTGGCCTGATGCCGTATCCGCCCGAGACTTCGAGGGATTCGATGTGGGCGAAGCTGGTGCTGCAGAGTCAGAAACAGTAGACGATCCCGAAACTGTTTCCTTACCAGATCTTGATGAGATCGTTGCACTCGGCAAGTCCATGGGGCCGGTCGTCGACGAGGACGACATCAACGACCTTCTCGAGGAGCACCAAGAGGAGCTTACGACGGATGACCTGAAGGAGTTGGAGGCCATGCAACATAACATCGTTCAAGAGGAGTTCTCTAGCAGCGGCGAGGAAGAGGAGGAGCAGCCTATGACAACGGCAGAAATTAAGGATGTTCTAGCCGCTTTTCATAAAGTGCAATCATTTATCAAAAAAAGACACCACGAAAAGGCTCACACAGGTCGTATGCTTGCACAGTTGTTCCGATACGTAATACAAACCCTCGGTCCTTTAACAATAGGAAGGTAACTAACGGCAGCTGGGACGGTCGTAAGCTTCGAACAAGGGGAGAACGGTAGTTAACTGCTTGTCCGATCGTGCGCACGCCCGAGAGGTGAAGAATCACTTTTGCTTTCGGCCGCGGGTGTGAAGGACGTGTTCGTCATCGCTCTCTGCCCGTTTCATCGTCGTATGCTTTGTTTATATTGTGTTTTCTACTAATGGTTTGTTTGATCTTGAAAATGAAACTGTAAGTACACTGTTTTCATTTTCATTACTTAATTATGAATCAACATGGAGCTATCGCCGTAGAGGCGGCGATTTCCGCTCTTTTCATGAAATTGACTTGAATTATGTCTCGGTGCCGAGGGCGGGCGCACTCGCGCCGAGTCATGTATTTTGGGCGAAAGTGTGTAATTGAAAGATGTAAGTACTCTTTTTCATTAT
>NC_061087.1:58925790-58951260 GCF_015104395.2 Macrobrachium nipponense | reverse complement strand
TATTAGAGATAGTAGAAAATTAAGATCTTCGGGATCTTATACAACACCTCTAA
Source organism: Macrobrachium nipponense (assembly GCF_015104395.2). Lineage (NCBI taxonomy): Eukaryota > Metazoa > Arthropoda > Malacostraca > Decapoda > Palaemonidae > Macrobrachium > Macrobrachium nipponense. The sequence continues at coordinate 58,951,207 of NC_061087.1, read as the reverse complement.
TACGATAAGAGTAAGAGATCTTATACTTAGAATGGGATCCTAATTTGGGCCTCAGATTCCGTGTTCCGACAAGATGGACTGCCTCCTAATTAAATGTTTCTCTTGGTCCTAAATGATCAAAAGGACAAGTAAAATTTTTGGGCTTTAGAATCTGGAATCAAATTCTATGACGACTCGGCAATGGGTTCTGGCCAGCATAGTATGTTTGGCAAGAGAACTAAAGCCTTTTATTCCTGGATCAACGCTTTCAGATACAGGTTTCGTTGTCCGGGTAATGTAGTGACATGGTCATCTACAGAAGAAAAGGTTTTTTGGTTTAAAAAAAAAAAAAAAAAAATTTTTAACGTTTACTGACAGAGTCTTTTGGAACGCCAGAACGGGCTCAACTACTTCCCAAAAGGTTCAGAGAGATCATTCAAGAACTAGAAATCAACCAATTTCAGCTCAGAATCTCTTTTCAAAATTCCAAGCTCCTTCCCTTCCTTCGGGCAAGGATAGGGAAACCTTCTGCGACGAGAAAACTCATCAACATGATAGGAGGAGAACTCGTTAGCAACGGAAGTAGGCAATAAGGATCCTCCCTCGGAGGAAGACTTGTCTCTTGGACTTTGGAGATTTCCTATGGTCTACTGGATGGAGCTGACTAAATTTTGATGAATGTGCAGGAGCAATTAGCGTATTTGGTAGGAGTACTGTCTAAAGAGCCGACTCGTAAAAGGATGACAGACTTCCGATTAAGAGATCCAAATACCGATCTCCTGTCGGGCGCGACGAACCCTACAGGGGAGTTGTCGCACAAGCGGCCATCTCTGGGGGGGAGCGATGCGCTAGACAGGCGAGACGTGGGAAAGGAAGTAACTCCTGCCAAGCTCTGGCGCCAACTAGGAGCAGGCGCCAAGTAGGCGCAAAGAGCCTGAATTTACTGTAGATCGTGCTAAGCCAAGATCTTCATACAAGCAACAAGAGCCAAATGGGAGAAGAGAGAACTTCTGATAGGAGTATAGCGCCCGCTGAGCGCAATATACTTGCCATTCGAAAAGGCGCATCCATGAGCGATACTCCTAGCCCATGCACCGAGCTATTCGGAACTAGATGCGGCCTTCCATAGGTCACGAGTATTCTGGGAAAGAGTACTCCTGCCAGGCGCCTTGAGTACTCTGAACTCGATACTCCTCAGGAGCCAGAGTATTCTAGCTTTTTACTCCTACCAGGCGCCAGGAGTATTCGAAGCGTGATGTCCTACCAAGCGCCAGGAGTATTCTGAGCATTATCTCCAACAGGCGCCAGGATATTCGGAACGCGATACTCTGGCCAACGCACCAGGAGTATTCCGATGATCACGTATCTCCTCCCAGCGCCAGGGGTATTCGGAACTTGATCTCCTACCAGGCGCCAGGAGTATTCCGATCACGATACTCCTCCTAGGAGCGATACTTCCTACCAGGCGCCAGGAGTATTCCGAGCACGATACTCCTCCCAGGCGCCAGGAGTATTCGAGCGAGGCGCCTACTCCTGGCCGGCGCCAGGAGTATCTGAGGAGTATTACTACTCCTAACAGGCGCCAGGAGTATTTGGAGCGAGATGCGCCTTCCAGACGGCAGGAGTATTCGAAGAGTTTTACGACTGTCAGGCACCAGGAGTATTCTAAACAGAATACTCCTCGCGCCAGCCAGGCGCAAGCCAGGCGCTAGGCTTCATCCAGATGAGATCCAGTTCAAAGAAAGTCCTAGTCTTCTTTGAAACAATGGTGATCTCTAAAGCACTTCATAAGTGACTTGATGATACCTTCAAACAGCTGAGAATTTAAAAAGCTCTTGAAGTGCGAGCTTTTGCAAATTCTTATTCTTTTCGTAACAATATGTCAGGAAAGACATATTAGCTTTAACATATGAGAGATGCAACTATGTGTTGACTGATCATTACACGAAGGACTTCAAGTTAACCTACGAGAGATTCTTCTCTCTTGGTTTTATACGTATCAGCGGATACGTTGCTGGGATAAGGAGCCGACACTGATCCTTTATTAATAAGTTGAATTTATTTTAACTCAATGTTTTTTGTTGGAGGTTTGAAAGGAGTTTGGGGGATAACTCTCTTTCAATTTAGCGCGAACCCTCATGTTAGGAACAGGTGATCGGGATCGGTGTTGCGCTCCATTAGTTATGCCAATAGGCCATAGGCATGTTGTCATATAAGCGGATTAGCACCCATTGACAAATGCCAATTATGCTCGACCGAGTAAGTGGATAAGACCCCCATCGTAGACCCACAAGAACTCTTGGCCACAGATCACTATCTTGCTAAGGCTCTTGAGACGAAGCAGACTCCTATGCAAATAAGCTAGGAAGTCAACCCTTCGTCTAGAAACACAGAGGAATTAAGGTCTATAAATACCTACAACATATGTTGTTTACCTGTCTAGTCAGTAATTAGCTGTCTCTTGCCCTCCACCAAAGGGTGTCAATCAGCTATGTATATATCTGACAGGGTTAAGTTGAATGTATGAAAATGATATTGTATGATACAATAAAAAGTTTCATACATACTTACCTGGCAGATATATACTTAAAGATAGCCCACCCAGCCTCCCCGCAGGAGACAGGTGGAAGAGAGAATCTGATTAGAAAACGAGGATAGTTCCTAGTCCTGCCACCCAGCGGCAGGCAGGTAGATCACCTGACCTACCTGTAGCGTGTGCCGCGAAATTCGAATTTCTGTCGGGGACGACGGAGTCGATAGCTATGTATATATCTGCCAGGTAAGTATGTATGAAACTTTATTGTATCATAACAATATCATATTCGGAGGTGTGCAATTGTTCATTGTTCACCCCGGATTAGCAGATGTATTGAAAGACATCGCCTACTCCCACACCTGCCAGCTCTACTTCCAAACGTTCAGCCATGAGAAGCAGTTCTTCAGGCGGCTCTCCCCTGTGTTTCATTACTGAAGAACGCCCGCGTTTCACTGCACACCGACAGCAATGAAATGGAGGTTAGCGTTTTCAGTCATTTGTAAGCACAGGTTTAGAATCTTGAGATTCCTTCTCTCGATTCAGCTGGAAGACGTAGGTTGCATTCATTGCCTACCTTCGTCTTCAACGTCACATAGTGTTTGTTTCCTCTTAAGCTGAGATTCAACGTCTATGAGATTTTCTTGCCATCAGGGACCTCGGTCTTTTGAAGGCAATTGACTTTCGCCTTTTGAGCTTATGCATTAAGAGAATCATCGCCGCGCCGTCCGGCATCGGTGACTAACAAATATTTTATTTGTTTGGTCTCTCAGCATAACTCTTTAAAGGGCGAAGGTCACGTGACTTACCCGGATGCTTGGACAACTTGCCGATTCCGAAACAGTCAGTCGGCAGCTGTCAGAGCGCCCGAGTCAGTTACGAACTATGCTGTGGACTTAGTTCGGTTGTTCCAGAGCAATCATTCCTTCGTCTTAATAGCTTGTCAGTATGAGTACTGTACATAACCAAAGTCGAGAAGAGGGATAGGTCATACGACTATTCCCTTCTTTTCGTCTTAGGTAACTGCATGACTTCTCTTGAGAGTCAAGCACAAAGGGATGGGAATTGTGACGCTCGATTTCGTACGATCTTCGTAGCGAAGACTCAGAACCCTTCGGTAACTGACGATTGGTTCGAGTCCTTCACAATACCCTCCCTAATGGACTTCACCGCCTCCGATACGAAGGCTATGCTGCTTTGTCCTGTGAAGGCGCGACGGAGCTGTCTGAAGAAACTCGACACCCAGGATGAGTGTGGACGCCTCTTCATCATTCTCTCGCGTTCCGCAAGAACTTCTCCGTGGCGCAGGTAATGAAGGCAGGCGCCTGGTCCAACCGGACCGCATGCACCTCCTTCTACCTTCAGGATATTGCCCACAGTTCCTTGGATCTTTTTCCTTGGGAACCGTGGTGGTTGCTCAACACGTTGTGTAGTTAACCCAGACCCTCGCAGGCTGAACAGCATCGAGTTTCTGGTGTGACCGTAAGAATGGATGAGGAATGAGAGTGTGACTGGCTCCTCTTCCCATCTTTTTCTTCTTCCCTCTACCTCTGGGTAGAGGGACACGGTCGTCACCCTGCTGGGTAAGGACGAGATGCAGGTGAGCTACTCAATAGAGCACCATCCTATCCCTTTCAGTAGGGATAGGAGTAAATATCCACCACTTCCTCCAACAAGGGGGAGGAAGTGGATGCCAACTTGAGACAACCCATCATTTTATGATTGTCTCTTGCAAACAGGAACAAGTTCTTGCTTGCTGGTACGAAGAGATACGCTTGCCTCTCTCTTAGTACTTGGCCCAGAGGTCTGACCACTGATCCTGCGGGCTGCACACCCCGATCAATCGGGACAGAGGTTTGGATCCCTCCCTCGCTCTTACGACCAGGGAGGCACTCCAGGGTTGGACGAACACCAGTCTGTTCACCAAAAAGACTCAGATTCCTCCCACCAAGAAGTGAGTCTTCCTATTGTTAAAGGACCGAGGGTTTGTATTACGTATCGGAACAAATGACAATTTGTCGAAAATTGCATTTTCATACAATCAACTTACCTGTCAGATATATACATAGCTAAGACTCCGTCGTCCCCGACAGAAATTCAAATTTCGCGCCACTCGCTACAGGTAGGTCAGGTGATCTACCGGCCTGCCCTGGGCGGCAGGACTAGGAACCATCCCCGTTTTCTATCATATTTTCTCTGTCGCCGGTGGTATCAACATTGTTGCTATTACCTTCCTGACTTAGATTCTTATTTCATCCTTTGATCATCGTTATCGGCTTTTTGGTGACGTATCTGGATCGTGTTTTTGGCATTCGCTACTGTGGACTGTTTTTGGAATTGCTTTTTGGATTTTTCTCAGTATGTCTGATTCAAATGTGAGTGTGAGAATGTGTGTGAATGTAGGCTGCAGGGTGAGGATACCGAAAGCTTCGGTTGATCCTCACACTGTATGTCGTAAATGTAGGGGGTTTCAGTGTTCTGCTACTAATACTGTCATGAATGCGAGGGATTAAATGCAGAAGAGTGGAAGACTTTAACTTCTTATTTGAAGAAGTTAGAGAGGGATAGGGTTAGACGTCTGAAAGGTGTGAGTTCAAGGCCTATTGAGCCTTTTATTGATACTTATTCTAATCCTAATGATTTAGATTCTCCCTATGTGTCTAATTCACAAAGTGTACTTTCGGAATCGGCCTCGGAAATCGCCGATCTGAAAGCTACTATTCGAGACATGAAGTCCAAAATGGCGGACTTACAAGGTAAGGCTAGTGAAAGTGAGCATTACAGTGAAGTGAGTTCTCCCAGTGTTGTGGAGGGGGCGTTTGATCGTCCCTGCGACGCTCCAGGCCTAGACCTCTTCCAAGCTCCCGCCCATGCCAGAGGAGAAGGAAAGTCGAAAGCCTTAAGGAGGTCGTGGGAATCCCCAACGGGCAGGACGTCCCTTCAGCAAGCTCTGTTTCGTGGCAGGCTGCTCAAGGGCGCTTTAGAAAAAGCGTCCTTCGTGAGTGTTTCTCATCCTCTCCCTCTCCCTCACCTAAACGAGGGTGGAAGGAGTTGGATTTATCGAGGCCACTGAAAACGGCATTTGAAAGAACCCGAAATTGATTCGAGCCCAGAGCGTTTCTCAGATGACGCTCCCTCTTCTATTAAGAAGGCGAAAGGTGGCGTCAGCGTCACCCGACGAGGACGCAGAAGAAACCCTTTCCTACTTCTCCCCGATTGATGACGAAAGGCGTCATGCAGGTTGACGTGGGAGAAGCTTCAAGGAAGATTATCATGGCAGTACAAGAACAATGGCCTCTTTTGGTGGGAGTTTTAGCGCCTCGTAGGAAGGACGTTGCGCTTCCAATCAAGAAGTCTCGTCCTCTCTCCCCTGCTAAGCGAGGAAGCGTCATGCAAACGTGAAGCTTCTAACATATCGCAGAAGCTTCGGGTTCGAGAGCGAGATCGGGAGCTTACGGAAGACACGTAACGCCAGAGAGACGTGAGACGTCTTTTAGGCATGAAACGTCTTTGAAAGCTGATTGTAGACGCGAAGCTCCAACCAATATTTTGGCGCCAGTTAGGACGCCTTTTGAGAGCGGAGCGTCTTCCAGGCGCGAGGCGTCATCCGGACGTCAGCAGCCACGTAAGCGGGAGGCGTCAGCGGAGGACGCTTGGCGGACGAGAAGCGTCATCCAAGCGTGAAGCGTCTTCTATTTATGGAGAGAAGCTTGAGCTTTTGGCGCCTTCCAGGGCTATTAAAGCGGGGAAGAGGAAGGAATATCATTCCCTTAGCCCCTCTCCTATTAGGAGTTTGTTCCTCTCAGAGGAAGGACGTACGGGAGTTGGGAGCGGAGACTCATTTAGATCCCGAGTTAGAAGTAGACTCGGACGAAGAATATCAAGGAAGAGAAGGACTGTCGAACTATAAAGTTTTGACTGCCTTGCTTCTAGAGGAGTATGGAGACGACTTGACTCCTGCCGCTCCTCCTCCTCCGCGCGCTCTGTTTTCGAGTGCTAAGACGAAGAAGTCTTCGTCTTTTCTCAGAATGAAGCCCGCCATTTCAATGAAGAGGGCTCTTCAGTCCTTAGACTCTTGGATGAAGTCTAAGAAGGACTTAGTCAGAACGGTCTTCTGCATGCCTCCAGCGAGACTAGCTGGTAAAAGAGGCATTTGGTATCAGACGGGAGAGAATATGGGTATTGCTCTTCCGTCTACGTCAGAAGCGGACTTTTCGACCTTAGTTGACGCTTCACGTCGACAAGGTCTCAACTCGGCACGCATTACTTGGGGCATTTCTGAACTGGACCATCTTCTCAAGGGACTCTTTCATGTATTGGAAGTTTTCAACTTCTTAGATTGGTCCCTTGGGGTGATGTCCAAGAAAGCCCATGATTCTGAAGGAATCGAACCAGAAGTCCTTTTGTGCATATTGTCTTGTATAGACAAAGCGGTGCAGGATGGCTCGTTTGAGATCTCCTCTTTGTTTGGAGCAGTCTTCTAAAAAGAGGACGTATATAGTGCCTTTTTAACCAAGGCAGTCTCCCACGCTCAGAGGGCAGCGCTGCTGTATTCGCCTTTGTCTGACTTTTTGTTCCCTTCTCAGTTGGTGAAGGACATTTCTCGTTCATTAACTGAGAAGGCGACTCAGGACCTTCTGACGCAGTCAGCAAGGAAGAAGAAGCCTGCTTCTACACCTGACAAGAAAGGACGAGTACATCGGTTCAGCCCTTTCGAGGTGGCCCCTACCTCCAGACCTCCCGCAAGAAGGAAGGCTCCTGAGAAGAGAGGTAGGTCTGCCTTTCGTCCCTTTAAAAAAGGAAAGTGATGCTTCTCTCCTCCAAGCACCAGTAGGTGCCAGGCTCCTGGGATTTGTGGAGGCCTGGACACTTATAAACGCAGACGCGTCATCGTTGTCTGTAATAAGGAAAGGATATCGTATCCCTTTCCTGAACACTCCTCCCCTAACGTCAATACCACGGGAAACTAACAGCCAAGTACAAGGATCCTGTGCTGAGGGATACTCTTCGATCGATGGTGGAACAAATGTGGGACAAGAGAGCGATAGAACTAGTACTGGATCAAAACTCCCCGGGGTTTTACAATCGCCTTTTTCTGGTTGCGAAGGCCTCGGGAGGCTGGAGACCAGTACTAGACGTCAGCTCTCTGAACAAATTTGTTCGGAAGGAGAAGTTCTCGATGGAGACTTCTGCCTCAGTCCTTGCGTCATTGCGACAAGGAGATTGGATGGTGTCTCTAGATCTCCAGGACGCCTATTTTCACGTCCCGATCCACCCTGCATCGAAGAAGTACCTCCGTTTCACGACGGGGGGAAGGATCTTTCAGTTCAGAGCCTTGTGTTTCGGCCTGTCCACAGCTCCTCAGGTCTTCACAAGCCTGATGAAAATGTGGCGAGGTTTCTTCACCTCAAAGGAGTAAATATCTCTCTGTATTCTGGACGACTGGCTCATCAGGGCCAGATCAGAGAGACAGTGCTTGGAGGACCTGACGTTAACTTTAGATCTGAACAAAGCGTTGGGATTGCTCGTGAACCTCGAGAAGTCGCAGCTGACCCCCAGACAGAACTTAGTTTATCTGAGGATTCAGATGGATTCTCGGGGTTTTCGAGTATTCCTTCGCAAGAGAGAATCAGCAGAGGTTTGCAGATAGTCTCTCTCTTCTTAAGGAAGGAACAGACGTCGGCGAGGGAGGGAATGGTTGAGCCTTCTAGGGACCCTTTCCTCGCTCGAAAACAGAACTTCTTCCCGCTAGGAAGACTTCATTTACGTCCGCTTCAATTCTTCCTCAAGAAGTCTTGGAGTTGGAAAACTGGACAACTTTCGGACGCCTTTCCCATTCCAGTGGAGATAAGACTGCACCTGGAATGGTGGTTGCCCCCTCTGAAAGAGAAACAAAGGGATCTCTCTAAGAACCCAGAACCCAGACCTAGTGTTGTACTCCGACGCGTCGGAGAAAGGTTGGGGAGCAACATTAGGCTCGAAGGAGGTGTCAGGCACCTGGGAACCAGCGCAGGTGTCTTGGCACATAAACTGCAAAGAGCTCTTCGCCGTGCATCTGGCTTTGAAGAGTCTAGAACCTCTGGTGTCGAACAAAGTAGTGCAAGTAAACTGGACAACACCACCGCACTTGCCTACATTCGAAAACAGGGAGGGACTCACTCCTCGTTCCTTTACGAGCTGACGAGAGACCTTTTGCTTGGACGTCTCACAGGAACATCTCCCTTCTGACAAGGTTCGTTCAGGGAGTAAAGAATGTGAGGGCGGACAGACTCAGCAGGAGGAACCAGGTCCTTCATACAGAGTGGACCCTAACACGAGGAGGTGTGTCAAGATCTCTGGTCGCTGTGGGGGACACCTCATGTGGATCTCTTCGCCACATTCATCTCCAAAAGGCTGGCAGTCTTTTGCTCGGTCGTGGAAGACCCAAGAGCTCTTATGGTAGACGCCTTCCTGCTAGATTGGTCTCGCGTAGACGTCTATGCTTTTCCTCCATTCAAAATCCTGGGACTAGTACTAAAAAAGTTTGTGGCGTCAAAGGAGACGAGGATGACATTGATAGCCCCCTTTTGGCCAGCCCAAGTTGGTTCACGGAGGTGGTAGAGTGGATCGTAGACTTTCCCAGATCCCTACCAAGAAGGATGGATCTTCTCAGACAGCCACACTTCAAGAGGTATCATCAAAACCTCCCCGCTCTTGCTCTGACTGCCTTTCGACTATCGAAAGACTCGTCAGAGCGAGAGGGTTTTCTCGCGAAGTTGCAAGCGCGATCGCGAGAGCACGCAGAACCTCCACTACGAAAGTATATCAGTCGAAGTGGGAGGTTTCTAGAAGGTGGTGTAGAACTAAGAAGTTGTCCTCCTCCACTACCTCTATAGCGGAAATTGCTGATTTCCCTTCTATTCCTGAGAGAGCAATCTCATCTAGCTGTATCCACAATAAAGGGATACAGAATTATGCTCTCGGCAGTCTTCAGGAATAGAGGATTAGATCTAAGCAGATAATAAAGATCTCCACGATCTCATAAGGTCCTTTGAGACTTCAAAGTCGAAGGAAAACCGGTCCCTCCGAACTGGAACCTAGACGTGGTTCTCAAGTTTTTCATCTGAAAGATTCGAACCTCCTCCATCTGGCTTCGTTTCGAGACATCACCAGAAAATGCCTATTCCTATTATCTTTAGCTACGGCAAAGAGAGTTAGTGAATTACATGCTCTGCAGGATAAAGTAGGTTTCAAGGAGACTCAGCTATTTGCTCGTTTTAAGACCCTGTTTTTAGCTAAGATTGAGAATCCCTCGAATCCCTGGCCTAAGTCATTCGAATCAAAGGCATATCGAGTCTCGTAGGAAGAGAAGCAGAAAGATCTCTATGCCCTGTAAGAGCTCTAAAGTTCTACATTCAGAGAAAGCATCAGATGGGAGGCTCTAGACAAGGTCTTTGGTGCGCGGTAAAAGACCCCACAAGACTGATGTCCAAGAATGCTCTGGCATTCTTTGTGAGGAAGTCATTACAGACGCGCATAAGGTCTGTTCTGACGAACAGTTGCGACTGTTGAAAGTTAAAGCTCATGAAGTGAGAGCAGTAGCGACGTCTCTCTCGTTTCATAAGAATATGTCGCTTAAAAAACATCATAGATACGACATTTTTGGAGATGCAACTCAGTATTTGCATCTCCATTACTTGAAAGACGTTCGTGTGACATATGAGAAGGGTTTGGGTCTCTGGTCCTTCGTATCGGCGGATACGATTCTGGGTACGGGAGCCACACCAATCCTTAAAATATATACTTTTCTTCTTTTTAGATATGGTCTGGAGTCTCTTCGAACAATGGAGGACTTGGTTTAGCACGGGCGGCCGTCTATGTTGTTCAGTAAGAGAATCTTGTCATATCTAATTAGTGAGTATAATTTTTTTTTTAGAAATTATGTATGTGTTGCGTAGTGGTTTTGAGTTACGGTTGTTGTGAAGAGTTCGGGGATAAACTCGGAACAATCCTTAGTTCTAACATATTGGTTAGGATCAGGTGGTCGGGATTGGTTGTGTGTCCTTCATAAGGTGTATTGTCATATAAGTGGATCAGCACCCATTGACAAAGTCCTTTCAGGCTCTGCCGAGTAAGCGGATAAGACCCCATCGGCAGACCCACAAGAACTCTGGCCATAGATCATATATCTCGCTAAAGTTTCTTGAGGTGATGCAGGACTACTGGGCAAACACCCACGAAGTCTACCACCTATCTAGGTAGGAACCAAGGTTTTATTTATACCTACAACATATGTTTGTTTACCTGTCTATTCCATATAGTAGCTGTCTCTTACCCTCCACCGAAGGGTGCCAATCAGCTATATATATCTGACAGGTAAGTTGATTGTATGAAAATGATATTGTTATGTTATAATAAAGTTTCATACATACTTACCTGGCAGATATATACAATTAAAGGCCCACCCAGCCTCCCCGCAGGAGACAGGTGGAAGAGAGAAAATATGATAGAAAACAGGGATGGTTCCTAGTCCTGCCGCCCAGGGCAGGCCGGTAGATCACCTGACCTACCTGTAGCGAGTGGCGCGAAATTGAATTTCTGTCGGGGACGACGGAGTCTTAGCTATGTATATATCTGCCAGGTAAGTATGTCTGAAACTTTATTGTAACATAAACAATATCACTTTTTCCTAAACTATACAAACCTGAGGTCCTTTACATATAGTCCCACCTCATGCCACCCCTCACTCTGCAACTTTTTGCATGGCCTAAAGCAAAAGTGATTCTTCACCTCTCGGGGCGGCGCGCACGATCGGACAAGCAGTTAACTACCGTTCTCCCCTTGTTCGAAGCTTACGACCGTCCCAGCTGCCGCTAGTTACCTTCCTATTGTTAAAGGACCTCAGGTTTGTATAGTTAGGAAAAATGCAATTTTCGACAAATTGTCATTTCGATGACGTTTGCCCGAGTCATTTCAGGAACATTGTGAAAAGTAGGCAGAAGCAATCTTCCTTGGATCGTTATTTTTTAAAGAGGCCTTCAGCATTAGCAGGAGTAAGCAAAAAGAAAGAACCAAGTGATAAAAAACAAAGTTGAAAGCAAAAAGGAAGAACCAAGTGATGAAAAACAGAACGTTGAAAGTGGTGATGAAGTTGAAATTATGTAAAAAAAAAAAAAAAAAAAAAAAAAAAAAAAAAAAAAAAAAAAAAAAAAAAAAAAAAAAAAAAAAAAAAAAAAAAAAAAAAAAAAAAAAAAAAACTACGTTAAAATAAAAAAAAAAGTAAAAAATCAAAAAAAGAAAAAAATTTTTTTTTAATTTTTAGTTTTTTGTAAAGTTAAGTGTTAGTTTTGTTAATGTGTTTCGTAAATTTTAGTTTTTAGTTTTCCTTAAATTTTTTATGTGTTTTCGTAAAGTTAAGTGTACGTACGCACGTACATTATCTGCCGTTTGTCCTCCTCCTCCTCTGCTGCCCCTTTCGGAGATAGCCTCACTCGAAAGGTAAGTTTCCACATTTTACGTTACAGTAATAATACTTCTTGTACACTAATATACACTTTATTTACAGGTTTTGCATTTTTATTATTAAGTTACGTATTGAATGGTCCAAATTGTTGTAGTATTTCATTGTTTATAGGTCAATTTAGCTTTATTATGAAATTTACTGGGGTGTTTTTGGAGGGCTTGGAACGGATTAGCCATTTTACATGTAAAATGTGGTCCAAGATAAAAACCTCATGGTACGAGAGGCGCCTCGGAATGGATTAATTTTGTATCTCGAGGTACTACTGTATTCGCTTTTCTCAATAGATGGCGTTGTGCTTTGTTTACTTTTTGACGGCGACATTCGAATGCCCTGTGATATCCGAAATTCATTAACCCCTTCTTTACCGGGTGGGTGAGCAGAATGTAAACATTGCGTTCGCTGCCGAACCAAATCTCTCGGTAGTGAAGTGTAGGCTCCAGTTTGGAGGGGTGCCGATCGTAAAAATATTTGCCAAAAATACACTTAATCAAGACAGGCTAATGAAATTATCAGGTATTATTAGCACTATAATAACGCATATTCTTTGTGAGTTTTATCATCCTACAGGAAAAATAAATTATTTTATGAAAAAAAATGTGAAACTCCATGTCCCTTGTACAAGGGACACTGGTGGTCGGTGAGAAAACTACAGTCTTGAATAGAAATTCAGTCTTACAGAATGTTGGTATATCCACCTGGAACATGCGCATAAAGTATTATCAAAATAGAACAGTAAATAAGCACGTAATAACAAAAAAAATAGCAACAACTAAGAAATCGCAAATTTTATAGTAGTATATCTCTCAAAAATTGGTCGATGTCGTTTTCTACGTTTTCTAAGATTAGTTTCATCACAGAAAACAACTTTAGGGGTATCTAAACTAATTTTTCAAGTTTCTTGTCCTCAGAAAAAATTGCTTTTTCGCTTTTTCTCTGGTTTGGTTTTTTATATTTAAAGTTACTATAAGGCTTTATTTTTACCTTCATTTATCTGGTGTTCATATCTTTTATTTGTAAAATGTAATAAGTGAATAAATAAATAAATACAGTAAATGATGAAGCAGCTAGAGCATCCTTAATTTCTGCTGTTGTCATAGGGTCGTCCTCCTCCTCCTCCTCGCCACTGCTAGAGAACTCTTCTTGAACGTCGTTATGTTGCATGGCCTCCAACTCCCTCGGGTCATCCATCGTAAGCTCCTCTTGGTGCTCCTCGAGAAGGTCATTGATGTCGTCCTCGTCAACAACCAGCCCATGGACTTGACGATTGCAACGATCTCGTGAAGATCTGGTAAGGAAACAGTTTCAGGATCGTCAACTGTTTCTGAATCTGCAACAGCTTCGCCCACGTTGAATCCCTCGAAGTCTCGGGCGGATACGGCATCAGGCCAGAGTTTCCTCCACGAAGAATTCAAGGTTCGCCTCAAAACCTCCTGCCAAGCTTGATCGATGAGTTGGATGCATATAACGATATCAAAATGCTCCTTCCAAAATTCATGCAAGGTAAGGTTTGTGGTATCGGTGGTGTCCATGGGCTGGAGGAGAGGGGTGGTGTGAGGCGGAAGATAAAGAACCTTGATAAAAGAATACTCCGCTAGGATATCTTCCTCAAGGCCAGGAGGGTGAGCTTGGTCGTTGTCCAACACCAGCAGACATTTCATAGGGAGGCACCTCTCTTCCAAGAATTTCTTCACTGTTGGGCCGAAACACAGATTTACCCACTCGGTGAACAAAAGTCTTGTTACCCAGGCTTTCGAATTAGCCCTCCACATCACTGGAAGCTTCTCCTTTAGCACTTTGTGGGCCTTGAAGGCTCAAGGAGTCTCCGAATGCTAGACAAGTAGGGTCTTCACCTTGCAATCCCCACTGGTGTTGGAACAAAGTGCGAGCGTAAGCCTGTCTTTCATAGGCTTATGCCCAGGTAGCTCCTTCTATTCCTCCATGACGTACGTCTGACGGGGCATTTTTTTCCAAAAAAGGCCAGTCTCATCACAGTTGAAGACTTGCTGAGAACTGTAGACTTCATTGATCATCATCTCGTCGAACATCTTAATAAAGGCTTCAGCCGCTTTTGTCTGAGCTGGCAGCCTCCCCATGCCGCACCACCGAATGGATGCCAGTCCGTTTCCGGAATTTTTCAAACCACCCACGAGAAGCCTTGAAAAGTCTGGGGTTGGCGTCGATGTCCCTTCTCATCCGTCGTCTTCGGCCTGGGCAACCAAATCGCCGAAAATAGCACTGGCCTTGTGGCAGATTGCCGTTTCAGTTATCATATCGCCAGCGATTTCTCTGTCTTTTATCCATACAAGAAGCAGCCTCTCCATCTCATCGTGCACGTGGCTCCTCTTGTTGGACAAAATAGTCACGCCCTTGGAAGGTGTAGCTGCTTTGATGGCTTCCCTCTGCTTAAGTATGGTGCCTATTGTCGACGGATTTCGGCCATATTCCTTAGCGATCACACACAACCGCATGCCAGCCTCATGCTTCTTTATAATCTCCATCTTTGTTTCCATAGAAAGCATCCTCTTCTTTCCGTGAACTTCAGCAACTTTCTTGAGACCCATGACTATACATACAAAATTAAGTTACTAAAGTTCTCACACAACACGATAAAGTACAAAATGAAATCGCTAACACGAATTTACGTTAACAAACAAAATCGTATATGAACGAACGAATTCCGCGTGGTTACGATAACGATGCTGCTACCGAGTGGCTGAAGAACACCTTTACATAGAGCATGATTGGGTAGATGCTGACCAATAGGAGAGCAGGATCTTACAGCAGTGACTAGCATCAGGAACCAATGGGAGAGCGGGAGGATGGTGGCAAGTCTACTCAGTTGATGGCGCGCGAGTTTTAAAATTGTTCTCAGTGGTCCGGGCAAATCTCGGGACTTTATAGTAACAACCTTTCGTAACCTGAATTATTTTCATATGCAGAGGCAAAAAATCTTTGTATTTGCTTTCGTAACTTGAATTTTTTGTAATTTGGGACTTTCGTATGTCAAGGTTTCACTGTACTTACCCAGTAATTATATGATCAGAGCCCACCTGCCTCCCCTCTGATGGACATTATGCATAAAACAGAATGATGTGATTAACTAAGTCGTTCCTAGTATTGCTGTAGGGTGACAGCACTGTATACCTACATTAAGCCATTTAAGTGCTACCCACAAAATTTAAATTTAAGCTGACCTTGAGTAGAAACTTACCATTATAATTACTGTATAAGTATATACAAAATCTAATGTTATTATCAAAGATATCATTTTTATTATAGTTCAGATTACTTTTATGATTAAATGTAACATTGATTTTATTCTTATATGAAGTTAGCAAATTCTTGATTTAAGACCCTGATACAAGGAACTTTTGGTTTTGTGGAACACATATTATGCAGTTCACAGAATTACAGTCTTGAATAAGGTTAGGTTGTGAATACAGTGTTCCCCCATTTGTACGGAGTACATTCCAGAATCTACCGCGAACATGCAAGATTCCCCTCTTAAAAGTGTTTGTAACTGGCTTATAACTACCAAATACCTTAAACTAAAATGCTTACAACTTCATATGTATGTGTCCTGTCAATCTGAACTACCCCTGTATTTTATATTTGCTATACACAGTAGTACTACCCTAAAATAGGTAACTGTACAGTAAATATAATTTCAAAATCATCTTACATCACAGGAAAATATCAATATACATAAAATGTACACCCGTCCATTACAGTACAAGCAGAATGATTCATTGCGTATACAAAAAAAATTTTCAAACAAAAATGCACCTCAAATCATCATCTCAAAACATCTAAAGTAACTACATTACAGTGCTCTCCTACCACAATTACTCTTAATTTGTATATGTAGTTTGAATTTCCGGAGTTCCAATAATTTAACCCTCTTACGCCGATTGGACGTATTATACGTAGAGATAAATTGTCTGTCGGGTGCCGATTGGACGTATCATACGTCGACATAGAAAAGTTTTTTTAAAATTCGCGGAAAAATTCTTATAGGCCTACCAAGCAAAAACTTTTGAATCACGCACCTTGGGGGATGCTGGAAGCTCACGGATCAAGGCGTTGTTTTGTTTACAATCGTTACGCAGGCGCGCAACCTCGAATTTCTTTCTTATCGCACTAAAAAGTATCAGTGACACATCTCAGAAATTATTTCGTCACTTTGACATAAGTATTGCACCATTTTAAATTAGACGTTACATGGAGTATTATATATGAAAATGTGCACAATTTCATGTAGAATACAATAAAAAAATTTCATGATTGTAGCTTTTATCAGTTTTGAAATATTTTCATATAAATAACAATTAGTGCCAAAATTTCAACCTTCGGTCAACTTTGACTCTACCGAAATGGTCGAAAAACGCAATTGTAAGCTAAAACTCTTATATTCTAGTAATATTAAATCATTTACCTTCATTTTGCAACAAATTGGATGTCTCTAGCACAATATTTCGATTTATGGTGAATTTCTGAAAAAAAAACTTTTTCCTTACATCCGCGCGGTAACTTTTCCGATAAATTTTTTCGTGCGGTTGTCGTAATGTTTGCTCCATTTTAAATTAGCCGTTACATATATAGCTTTTTTTGTTATAGCTTTTATCAGTTTTGAAATATTTTCATATAAATAACGATAAGTGCCAAAATTTCAACCTTTGGTCAACTTTGACTCTACCAAAATGGTCGAAAAACACAATTATTAGCTAAAACTCTTATATTCTAGTAATATTCAATCATTTACCTTCATTTTGCAACAAATTGGAAGTCTCTAGCACAATATTTCGATTTATGGTGAATTAATGAAAAAAAAAAAAAAAACATTTTCCTTACGTCCGTGCGGTAACTCTTCTGAAAAAAATCAGACATTTTTTTTGTGCGATTGTCGTAATGTTTTGCACCATTTTAAATTAGCCGTTACATAAAGTTTTATATTTGAAAATGTACACAATTTCATGTAGAATACAACTTAAAATAATTGAAGGTTGTAGCTTTTCTCATTTTCGAAATATTTGCATATAAATCACAATAAATAGAAAAAAACCATGTTCGGTCAACTTTGACTCTACCGAAATAGTCAAAAAACGCAATTATAAGCTAAAACTCTTACAGTCTAGTAATATTCAGTCATTTATCTTCATTTGAAAAATTTGAAATCTCTAGCACAATATTTAGATTTATGGTGAATTAAAAAAAAATCCTCTCCGCGAGCGGATTCTCTGCCGCAAATCTCTGATATGTGTACGTCGCATTCTCGTAATATTTGCTCCATTTCATATTAGGCGTTTCATAGAGTTTTATATATGAAAATGTGCACAATTTTATGTAGAATACAACAAAAAATAATTGAAGGTTGTAGCTTTTCTCATTTTTGAAATATTTGCATACAAAAAAATATATTTAGAAAATTTGACATTTGGTCAACTTTAACTCTTCTGAAATGGTCGAAAACTGCAATTGTAAGCTAAAACTCTTACAGTATAGTAATATTCAATCATTTATCTTCATTTGGAACAATATTTAGATTTATGGTGAATTTTTGAAAAAAACTTTTTTTTACGTCCGCGCGTTACGAATTCATGCATCATTTGTGATAATATTTTCTCTGTGTTGCTTTGATCATTTTACAATGTGTTATACAGTGGTGGCTCGTGGATCATTCATGGGGGTGGTGTTTTTAATTTCTTTTTTAGATTCCTTCATATTAACTGCATAAACACATGCATTATGTATATATTATATATATATATATATATATATATATATATATATATATATATATATATATATATATATATATATATATTATATATATATATATATATATATACAGGCAGTCCCGGGTTACGACGGGGGTTCCGTTCTTGAGACGCGTCGTAAGCCGGAACGACGCTTGGAAATATGTCTTAAACTAATAAAAAGTTATAAAAACCTTACTTGTAATCCTTTGGTTACACTACATGTTGTTTCCTGTAGTTTTATGTACAAACTGGATTTTTCATAAAAAAATGCTGGTTCTTGAAGGTAAAAACTATGTTAATCCTCTGGTGACACTACATTCTTGAAGTTTTATGTACAACCTGGAGTGATTTTGCAAAATCTTGAGGGCTACAAGAACAGCTGATTACTATTTACGTATCATATAGAACTAATTAAAGTAAATGTATCTTTAAATAGGTTATTATATTAGTATCAACAAAAACATTTCCTGCCATGAGTCAGAGGCCGTTTAATGAAACGAACACTTCTCTGTCCTATCTGTTCAGAAAATAAACGTTACGTCAAATCCCCGAGACCATGTTGCCAAAGCGTCTATCTCTCTCTCCTCTCTCTCTCTCTCTCTCTCTCTCTCTCTCTCCTGATCAAATTACATTGGAAACTTGACATACGATGCCCTAATATACGAATCGTTTTGAGATACACAGAAAAATTGCGAAAATACAAGCTTGATATACAACGAAATATTTGAGATACGATTTTGGCGATGAGTGTTAGTTGTATAGGCGACCGATAAATGGCGTTCAGTCTGTTTGTTTGTTGGTGCTGCATGTTAACACGTCGTTGTTTAGTTCGTTGTATTTGCGCCTATTTTTCGTGTTATTTTGTCTATTTTATTATTAACCATGGGTCTCAAAGCTAAAGACAAAGCAGGTGATAAGAAAAACCCAAGAAAATGATTTCGATGGAAGCAAAACATGAAATTATGGCAAAGCATGAACGTGGCGTTCGTATCATCGATTTGGCAAACGAGTATGGTTGAAATCCTTCTACAATATCCACGATCATCAAGCAGAAGGAAGCTATAAAAAACCCCGAGACCATTGTTGCCAAAGCGTCTCTCTCTCTCTCTCTTCTCCTCTCTCTCTCTCTCTCTCTCTCTCTCTCTCTCTCTCTCATCTCTCTCTCTCTCTCTGATCAAATTACGTACTGGATAATGTCTCTCTTTGGATCTTCGATTTTGCCAAATATTGAGGGCTACAAGAACAGTTGATTACTATTTACGTATCATATAGACTAAGTTAAAGTAAACGTATCTTTAAATAGGCTTATATTATTAGTATCAACAAAACATTTACTGGCATGAGTCAGAGGCCGTTTAACGAAACGAACACTTCTCTGTCCTTAACTCGGAGCGTCGGAAGACGCCTCTCTCTCTCTCTCTCTCTCTCTCTCTCTCTCTCTCTCTCTCTCTCTCTCTCTCTCTCTCTCTCTCTGATCAAATTACTGGATAATGTCTCTCTTTGGATACTTGGAATTTGCGTTGTAATCTAACCAGGAAACTTCGTTTTAGTTATTATTACTGGAAACAAGCAATGATTTTTTCATTATTTGCGCGTTTTGGACTGTTATATGTAAACTAGTATGTATTCATTCGCTCGGAAACTAGTTCCGCATATGAGGCGTCACTAAAAAACATAGAAAAATACACATAAAAAAGTGTCGAAAATCATCATAGTCTCAAAATTTTTGTTGTAATCTAACCAGAAACTTATTTTTTTATTAATATACTGTGCTAAACTATAAAGGATTTTTATCATAGTATGCGTTTTTTAAAAGCGTCGTTAACTCGGAGCGTTGGAAGCGTCAGCGTCATAACCTCGGAACAAGCGTTGTAACCCAGGACGGATTTTTCCATTGAATATTTAAGAAAAAGCGTCGTAACCTCGGAACGTCGTAAGCCGGAACCGTCGTAACCCGGGGACCGCCTGTATATAGATATATATATATATATATCTATATAGATATATATATAGTATATATATATATATATATAAAATGCTTGTGTTTATGCAGTTAATATGAAGGAATCTAAAATAGAAATTAAGTAACAGCACCCCCGGAATGATAGCCACAGCGTGATTTGAATACAATTACATATGAAATTTTGTTTTTTCGCTATCATATATCGCATTATTTATATATGATAATGATATTTTTTTTTTCATTTCTGGTTGCATACTTCAGGCAATGACAAAAAAAGGAGCCAAAAATGAACTCTTAATCTTGAAAACTAATAGTGCTGTGATTTTTTGAAAAAAATATTTTTTCCGCCTCCATGCTCACTCCGAGACCCCCCTGGCATACGGGAGACAATTTTTATTAGTATACCCCTTTGGCGTAAGAGGGTTAACTAAGTTTGTACGAAGATCATTCCGTAATTTGGTTGTATTTGGAATAATGCTTCATGCTTGAGGGGATTCCAGTTAAACTTTGTGCGAGTGAAGACAATTATGCATTAATGTTCCCCTTGTGTGTGAGTTCATATATTTAAATGTACTTCGGTAGAAGTTGGTTGGTGGTCAGTTTGGAAATGTGTTGCTTTAGCATAAGTTTCAAGCTGATTGTTCATTTTAGATTTCATAATTTTTTTTTATATAGGATACAGTGTTTTTGTAGGATTAAGGCTCTAAATTAAGGTACTTTGTAAACTTCATATACTACTTCATGTCTATTAATCATTTGAAGTTAATTTTCTTGGGGAAAACTTCATATTCTACTTCGCTGTAAATCATTTGAGTGTGGTTATGGTAAATAAAAGTCAAGTGGTTTGAATTTAACTTTCATCAATTAAAAAAATAAGTCTTAAAGTTTAATTGCAGACATGATTTAGGGAAACTTTTTATTCAGATGCTTCTTAATCAAATTTTATATCAAGGGCTGCAGAATTTCAGTTCCTTGTTTCAGAGTTGATAAAATCAACAATCAGACTATACTTTTTTATGCACTGCTATGTATTATCATGAATACTTTTCACACTATTAATTAGAAACATAATGTTATTGAAACCTTTCTGAGTTGTTCTTACAACCAATTTAAAACTTTACAGGCAAAAGGAACACTGAGGATCTACCTGATCTACGTCAGACGTTGAAACGTAAAATAGATTCTTCTGTAGATAGAAGCACTAATAGACCTGAAGGAAGCAAAAAAGAGGAAAAATCACAAAGAAAGGAGAGAGATGAAGAAAAAGATAGCAAGAGTCACCTGAATGATGAGAGCACTAGAAAGAAAAGGCCTGGTATGTATATGATAATGAAAGTACATTGTCTAAATTTGATTACATTTCCTATGAAAGTACGTTGTTTAAATTAAATTACATTTCCCCCTCAGTCAAGCCTGCTGTCTGCAGGTGTCGGTGGACAGCCATTGGAAATGCGTCCATAGAGATGTGCTTTTGTTCTAGTGATACTCCAGTGTATACAAACTGCCTATTGCTTATTTTCTAGTGAATCTCGGCAGTGGAAGAGGCACATTTCACATGGTACAGTACGGTCCCCAATTATGCAAGAACTTGGTCGATCCACGGCCTCGCAGAATTGGAAATTCGCAGATCTCTAAACTCTTACCTGAAGTGAATAATTACATTAGGGCCAAGGCAAAATGCAACTTACCCAGTCAAACTTTTAAATACTACCCATTCTCAATACTTTCTATGTACTATACCGTAATTTCTTTTAATATGAAATTGTTCTTATGGATAAATAAAATATTAAAAAGGTTTTAATAACTTGAAAAAGTTTTAAATTACACACAGGGTAATGAAAACTCCCACTCGTAAACACTGCCACCATTGGGTGCAAGTGTAATGTACAATACAGTTATTTCCTTTTTAAAAAAAACTTTTGGATGGAATTACCTCTACCTATCCTCTGCCAAAAATCCTTCAAACTCCTCTATCTCATCCTCCGCCAAGAGTTCTTCTGCTGAAGGAAGGCTTTGTGAACCATTTGAGGTTTCAGAGACTAGCGTATCATGCGTGTCTTCACTCCCGTTACTAGGCCTAACAAACCTGGTTATGAGCACCTGTCTGTTTATTTGTCCGGCACGTTCACTATGTAACCGTTTTCATATAAATTTATTCTATGATAAAAAAAGAATTTATGAATATGGCATCAGTGTTCAAAGGATGGTAAAGTAGAATACGAAGAAAACAGTTTCTCTCTCTCTCTCTCTCTCTCTCTCTCTCTCTCTCTCTCTCTCTCTCTCTCTCTCTCTCTCTCTCTCTCTCTCTCTCTCTCTCTCTCTCAAAAATTCAAAATTTAATATGAAATTACAATTTCTTTAAAAGAAATGATAAAAATTCAACATGCAATGACAGTTTCTTGAAAAGTTTAGATCGAACGATTCTCTCTCTCTCTCAAGATCTGCTTCTCTGTTAATTAATTTTACTAGACATTTTCATCAAAACCTATTTCAACAATAGAGAAAAATGAATGATCTGATCTGCATGACGCAGATGATCAGAATACATTTCGCAGATCTGAATAATACGTATGGCGTTGATAATTCATACACACTGCGTTATGACGTCACAAATGCATGAGGCAGAGCTTCCATCTTAGCTAATGGCTGAGCAGGAAATCTTTCTCTCGCATTCCCCCTTGGAGTCATACGTAATAGTCTTTTTCCTCCAAGCATTTCCCTCACCCCTTCTCTCAGATACCAGCAAACCCCCACACATCTAAAATACTTGAAAAGACAATAGATTTAATACGTTTTGTGGTGCGTGACTCTCAGACTGAACGGCTTCACAGATTCAGAAAATCTATTTTTGAGAACTAGCGAGTGCATAAAAGGGGAATCACACAATTTGAACACATATAATTCGGAGACTGGGCTGTGTTTGCTCTTCTTCGCTCACCTGTAATGTCTCGGGGAGTGAGTCCACACCTTTTTCTAACTTCTGGGACAGTCTTGAACTTCTGGTTGTGGAATTTAAGTGTTGCCAAGAAACATTGCTTTGGCTGATCTCTTAATCCTGTCCTGTGAGTATAAGGACGGTTAAGTTAGTTTTCATACAATGAACTTACCTGTCAGATATATACATAGCTAAGACTCCGTCGTCCCCGACAGAAATTCAAATTTCGCGGCACACGCTGCAGGTAGGTCAGGTGATCTACCGTCCTGCCCTGGGTGGCAGGATTAGGAACCATTCCGTTTTCTATTCATATTTTTTTTTCTGTCGCTTGGAATGTAAACAACGTTTGCAGTTCCTCCTGACTTGATTTTTGGATTTCATCGCCATCGATCTTCTGGGCTATCTTTTGCAGGGAAGTACTGGATCTTTGGTTCGGCATACGCATATTAATTTGTTTTAATAACTTTGGCTTCGAAAATTTCGAAGAATTGTTTACGTGTAACTACCGAACTTTTCGGTAGACACTCACATAGTTTGCAAGAAGGAAAATTTTAATATTTATTCATAATAACGTGTAGTAAATGTTAGAATTGATTGAGCTAACTTCCTTCTTGAGGAAGTAAGGAATAGAATAGTTACGCTTCCTTTAGAAGTTTTTATAGCTCTCGTACTAACGAGCAGTTAGAGCATTAACAATACTAGTAGTGTTGTATCCTCATCTCCTTCTTACTTCACAGAATCTTCAAATTCATATTGCAATTTGAAGACAAAGGAATGTAGCTCAAAATACGAGCTATTGAAAGGTAAGAAGTGATTTTAGTGTTAGTGCAGTGGAGGGTGCGTTCTGATCGGCTCTGTTTCGCTCCTAGGCCTAGACCTCTTCCAAGCTCACATACCCAGAGGAGAAGGAAAGTCGAAAGCCTTACGGAGGTTATGGAGAATCCCCACCGATCAGGCGTCCCCTCAGCAGGATCTGTAGAACGTCCCAGACTGCCAAGTTCGCCATTGGAAAGGCGTCCTAATTAGTAGAGGGTGCGTTCTGATCGGCTCTGTTTCGCTCCCAGGCCTAGACCTCTTCCAAGCTCACATACCCAGAGGAGAAGGAAAGTCGAAAGCCTTACGGAGGTTATGGAGAATCCCCACCGATCAGGCGTCCCCTCGGCAGGATCTGTAGTGAACGTCCCAGACTGCCAAGTTCGCCATTGGAAAGGCGTCCTAATTAGTAAGAGGGGTGCGTCCGATCGGCTCTGTCTCGCTTTTCAGGCCTAGACCTCTTCCAAATCACAAGCCCAGAGGAGAAGGAAAGTCGAAAGCCTTACGGAGGTTATGGAGAATCCCCACCGATCGGGCGTTTTTTCCCTCGGCAGGATCTGTAAAAGTCCCAGACTGCCAGGGATAGCCATTGGAAAGGCATCCTTTAAAAAGTGTGTCTCTTCTTCCGTTTCTTCATCTTACTTCCGAAAAAGACGAAGAATGTAACATGTTTGGAGTTCGGATATCTGGCTCGTTCTCTGAAAACTAAGAGAACACTGACTCACTGAGCGAGAGGCTGAGAGCCAGCCAGCAAGCTAGCGAACGTTCCAACAGCCAGCAGCGAGCCGCATTCCAACAGACTAGTGCGAGCCGCGTTCCAACAGACTAGCGCGAGCCTCGTTCATACAGATAAACGCGAGCCGCGTTCCAGCAACTGAGCGCGAGCCGCGTTCCAGAACTTTTTTCTTGGCGCAAGGCGCCTTCAAAGAGAAAACAGACGGCTAGACTGAGGAGCCTTATAGTAGAGTGGCAATCAGAAGGATGCTTCCATTGAACGTTTACTGGCAAGAGGATCGTATAACAAGACTAGAGGCGCTCGGATCTATCAGGGCGCACGGGACCTTCCACGCAAGCGGAACGTTCCAGGAGCGAGTCTCCTTTCTAGCGTGCGGAACATTCCAGGCGCGCGGAACTATCCAGACACCAGGCGCTAGGCGCAAGGATCCAGACGCCAGGCGTCAGAAGATTCCAAAATCTTCATTAGAGTTTTTTAACTTGAGCAACTTTCCCCTGGCAAATGTGCAAGATGTCGCACAGGCGGCCGTTGCTTTTGTCTGAAGGATTCTGATACTAAGAGAAGCCCCTTTTCATTATTCAGAAGACTCCTGTGTTAGGCAGTTCCTCTCAATGCGGACTCTCTCCTTCATCCATGCTCTTCCCTCGTTTTGAGGAGGCAAGAGCTTTGGGAGTTTTTCTTAATAAGATTCTCATCGACGTTTGGGTATGATGGCGGATAGGAAAATCTACTTCCTTCCGTAAACCCTAGTGATGAACAGGAATTCTGTCTCTTCCGCGATTTATGAGGAAATCACGAAGATTTAAAGAATTCCTGGATTAACTTTCTTCCTTAAGAATATATATATACTCTTTCTATCGTTCTATTAACGAAAAGAACGAAGATAGTAGAAGGTAGTAGAGTTTCTGCTGTATGAGAATACGATACGGTCAAATCATAAACACATACCGTAGTTACTTCTTTTCTGTGCAACTCAATTACCAGTTATCCTTCTACGACTTTCCTAGGAAGGACTACGCTTATAGGGATTGTTAAGACAGCACCTACGTAGCTTCTAGATTATCGAAGTCTTGTTTCACTTAAATATGCTTTAATAAGAACTTCCTGAAGTTCGATAATAATTTTATAAACCTTCTTTATTAATGGTAGTAGTGGCAACTCTGGAAGAGTAAGGACCAGACGGCTAACGGGGACTGC
>NC_061087.1:58894668-58925290 GCF_015104395.2 Macrobrachium nipponense | reverse complement strand
TGATCGGGATCGGTGTTGCGCTCCTTCATAAGGTGTATTGTCATATAAGTGGTCCAGTACCCCATTGACAAAGTCCTTTCAGGCTCTGCCGAGTAAGCGGTTCATACCCCATCGGCAGACCCACAAGAACTCTTAGCCATAGATCACATATCTCGCTAAAGTCTTGAGGTGATGCAGACTACCGGGCAACAGCCACGAAGTCTACCACCTATCAGATAGGAACCAAGGTTATACCTACAACATATGTTGTTTTCCTGTCTATTCCATGTTAGCTGTCTCTTACCCTCCACCAAAGGGTGTCAATCAGCTATGATATATCTTGACAGGTAAGTTCATTGTATGAAAATGATATTGTTATAATACAATAAAGTTTCATACATACTTACCTGGCAGATATATCGATTAATGGCCCACCCAGCCTCCCGCCCCGCAGGAGACAGGTGGAAGAGAAAAAATATGAATAGAAAACGGGAATGGAATTGGTTCCTAATCCTGCCACCCAGGGCAGGACGGTAGATCACCTGACCTACCTGCAGCGTGTGCCGCGAAATTTGAATTTCTGTCGGGGACGACGGAGTCTTAGCTATGTATATATCTGCCAGGTTAGTATGTATGAAACTTTATTGTATTATAACAATATCATTTTTTGAGATTTTCCATTTCTTTCTTGGGATTGCAGTCCCTCCCTACTGTGGGAAACACCCCGTCACTGTCAGCCCTATTTTACTTGCCCTCAGCTTAGCTGCCTACCAAGAGGATCACAGCTACTTTCAGACAACATATACCCTCAGTCTATTTTTTCCTTTGGAATGACTATATCATCCCTTCCTGAGTGTTCTTTTGTGGAAAAACTTTTTGTGGGCTCCTGGCAGAAGAAAGCTTCATGAACCCTCTTGTTAGCAGCACCTGATCAACTTCAGAGATCCTGGCACCGAGTCCCAACCACCTGACACCTGTTCCAGCGCTTGGCACTTCTACCCATGTTAGGCTCCAACCGATGAACGTGTAGTTCCTTTGCACCAAATTATTTCATTTAGAGCATTGTGTTTGACTGCAGCAAAAGCCGTCACTCCTGGTTTTGTTCAGGAGCATTTTCATCCCAGGGACAGGCTTTATTTTTTTATTTATTTATTTATTTATTTATTTATTTATTTATTTTTTTATTTGAGATGAATCTTACCTAGGTGTAACCAGGATGGTGAATTGGAAGTTGATCAACATTCCTTTGTACTGGCAGGGGTACAGAGTGTAATTTTGGAACTACTAGATGTGAAGAATGTAGGGAATTGTTCTGAGAATTTATGCCTGAATATGTGAGATATAGGAAAGACTGGAACTAATAGATTGAGAAAGCAATTAGTTAGATCAGGACTTAAACCTGTCAGGCTATCCCTACTCAGACTAGGCATTTTAGTAGGCTAGTATCGACTTCCATTATAGCTCCGCCTTCTGCTCCCCATTCGGTTCAGGAAAAGCGTAACGAGAAGTTAGAACATTGACCTATTCTTAGTTCTAATAAAATTTGAACTTGGTTTGTGACGAAAATGTTCCGAACCCCTCCAGTGTGTGTTTGTGACGGGAACGTTCTGAATCCCTCCAGTGTGCGCTCATTTTCGCATTCCCTGTTAGAAGCAAGGTGTTGGTGCCCTCTCCTGTACGTAGTCCGAGCCTAGGACTGCCCTGCGACAGTTGGAAACATCCGCTGCCTGGGAACCGGGTCGGTTCTCGGGACGATGGGGTTCTGTGCCCTCCAATACTTACTTCGCCCTTTTCATGGTCTGAATCTCGTCTAAAGTGTTCGCCAAAGGACCGTTAAAGAGTTCACATAAGGACCGTTTCGGTACGCGTTAATGCTCGCTCCGTAGGCGCATTCTGTCGTCTTCAACACTTAGTTTGAGGTGTTAGCATGCGTAGTCTTAATAATATATGATATAGGTATAGACATTTTATTGAGATGATAATGTATCTGTGTACCGCGAGTTTTTTACACGTTTAGATATGTCGACTCGGTCGACTTTTTATCTCTCTTGTTTTTGGTTATTCTAAATTCTTGTATGTTTCTCTTTCAAGTCTACACTGTCTGTAGTATCTAAAGTTCTCTCCGAGTTAGATATTCTAGCTTCAGAGATTTCTAATTTTAGTTTCATATAGGAATGCTTTCAAGTATGTACAATCGCTTTGAGACGAGGCGGGAGCGTTGTTGTAACTTCTCTCCCACCGCCAGGGTCCCAGACGTACGATAATTTGACCTTCAGTACGATAAACGATTATCAATCAAAATACGATAATTGGAAGAGATTTGGTACAATGATTTGGTCTGATACATCTGGGAACCCTGCTGTGGACATTGTTGACTTGTGCTGAGTGCGGACTTGGCTGAGTCCCGAGTCGCTTAAACTGTCTTGCTCTCATTGAGTCGTGGTGGACTCGATACAGCACCTCTTATCGACAAGTGTCGCTTTT
The DNA here is from genome assembly GCF_015104395.2 of Macrobrachium nipponense. NCBI lineage: Eukaryota > Metazoa > Arthropoda > Malacostraca > Decapoda > Palaemonidae > Macrobrachium > Macrobrachium nipponense. The sequence goes on along the minus strand of NC_061087.1, from coordinate 58,922,827 downwards.
TGTCGCCAAGGGTTGCGGAGAAAGAGCCATCCTTTAAGCTCTTTGTTTACCTCCTGTCGGCAGCTGTCTCCTCCCGTCACCCGCTGACGGAAGAAGAGTTTGAATGGAGTTGGAGGAACTCGTTTGGGCCGGGCGACGTTTGTTGCGACACTATGCCTTGCTGTATCCTCATTTTGTTGAGGCCTTTGTGTCTGCCTTGGCTTGTCGTCTTGTCCTTTAAAGGCACGGAGAGCCGAAGGCTGACTTTTGCTGTACAACGCTAATTGGTTCTTTAACCGTATTTAAATAGGAGGTTTGCTTTCTTTCTCTTTCCTATGGGGAAATGAACTCGAGACTGAGAGACATGCTGATGGATTTTCAGTCGAACTTGAGTTATTACCTTTTATCTACGCTGTCTTGTCTCTGCGACTTCTTAAGAGAGGTGGAGACGCCAACCCAACGGGAGTTTTTTAGCGAGGAAACAAGTAACTAATTTCTGATGCTGCAGGGTAATGTCCTCATGCTTATACTCACTCTGTTTGGAAGGAGTGAGAACACTCGCTTCCCGTCTGATTATGCAGCTCGGGATTATCTATTGGTAGTCCTATTTTAGTATACCTTTCGGGGATAAGTGCAGATTCAGGTTTTGGGATATGGACAGTTGCAACCTCCCAACATGCATGGAGAGACTTGGGACCAGTATGTTATATGGTGGAGACGGTGAAGGGCAGTTGTGATGATTTTTGGTTGTCCTCCACTGGTTTAATCTCCCTCTTATAGCTTCCCTTGTCTTCAGCAGATCTCTCAGTCTCTTTTAGTAGGAGATTGTATATAGAGGGAATGATGGTCCAAGTGTAATTCTTTAGGAAGACATCCATAAGTAATTGGAGATATTCTTGGACATTTGGAGACTGAATAACAGTAAGTGTCTGCCCATATACTTTTTGGTTTTGTAGCATGGTTTTAGTGCCTTTCCAAAGAATGGTCAGACTTGTGGTATACATGGAGAATGTATTCCACTTACCATACATCCACATCCATGCAAGTTCCTTCAAGAGGTTTTAACAAGAAGGTATTGTTGTTTTGTGTGCTTTGTTTGGGTTACTGTGCAGCCCTCTCCATTGGTAGATTTTAGCTTACAATTGCGGTTTTCGACGTTTCGGTCGAGTCAAAGTTGACTGAAGGTTGATATTTTGGCACTTATCGTTATTTATATGAAAATATTTCAAAACTGATAAAAGGCACAACCATGGGTTGTTTTTTTTATGTATTCTACATGAAATTGCACACGTTTCCATGAATAAAACTTTATGTAACGGCTAATATAAAACTGTGCAAACATTACGACAATTGAACGAAAAATTTATGATTTTTTCGGAAGAGTTACCGCGTGGACATAAGGAAAATTTTTTTCATAAATTTACCATAAATCGAAATATTGTGATAGAGACTTTCAATTTGTTGTAAAATGAAGGTAAATGATTGAATATTGCTAGAATATAAGAGTTTTAGCTTACAATTGCGTTTTTCTACCATTTCGGTAGAGTCAAAGTTGACCGAAGGTTGAAATTTGGCACTTATTGTTATTTATATGAAAATATTTCAAAACTGATAAAAGCCACAACCATGAGTTGTTTTTTTGTTGTATTCTACATGAAATTGCGCACATTTTCATATATAAAAGGCTATGTCACGGCTATTATAAAATTTTGCAAAAATTATGTCAGTGACGAATTTAAAATATAAAAATAAAAAAATTTTCATAGATTTTGTACGTTGGTTCGGCACCCAACAGAATTTTCGTCTACGTTTAATATGTACGTCCAATTGGCGTTAAAGGGTTAAAACTGCCATGGCCTGAGGTCAGAAGCAGTAGTCTGTGTGTTGCTGAGGGTACCATTCTGGAGGAATTTTCAGCGACTAGAACCTTGTAGACGTCAATGTTTTCTGTTTAGAGGAGATAAGACTTTTCACTGTCTCCTTCCAAAGTTATCGTTCCATACGTACTTTCCTTGGTATTGCATCAAGTACTTTTAGATCTTGCCGAGGATCAGTACTGTAAGGTGTTGAGATTGGAGCCCCTTCATCTCTATATCAGTCTCTTTCTGGAGTTTAGATGCGGGTCTAAACTTTATCTGAATTTACTGTAAAACCTTTTATTTAGCAGTGGTTAATAAGTAAATTTACTTTACTGTCAGCACCCTTCTTTAAGCTGGTGTAAAGGGAATGCTATTTTAGCTTTCTGCCTTAGAGCTGAGTGTGACGTTAAGGCTATACTTTACAGTTCCCTGAAAGAATTCCAATTTAACCCCTTTGGGGGGGAAAAAGGAAACTTCTCTATCCTGTTGGGCATTTAAATTTAAAGGTTAAACCTAGAACATTTTTTATCATCCTTTTAGAGACCTTGAATATCTTTGTCAAAGGTAAATGCTGGAAGAGGCAAAGTTAATCTTTGGTTTTGTGGTTTAAACCCAATAACCGTTTTCTATGGGAAGCAACTTTGGTGCCCCGAGCTGTCAGCTAAGAGTGCAGGCAGCAAAAATTTACGCTGCCCAGAATGTCAGCAAAAAGTAAAAAACACAACATGGCAACTGCTTTCCTGGGCACGCTATCTTTTGAGTGCAGGGGGGCTACATTAGCTTATTTTCAGTTTCTGTATCTTATTCCATATATTTTAACTCATATAAGTGCAGTAACATACATACGGCCGTTCCCTTTAACCACTGTCACATATTTATATGTCTACTCTTTCCAGCCATGATAATAATAATAATAATAATTCATCCCTTGGCCTTAGGATTATCAGCGTGGCGCCATTGGAAAATAACTTTCTTTTAGAACAGACACACGTGCATTGAGTGGACCCCCGTATTTGCGTTCTCCAGATTCGCGGACTCACACATTTGCGGATTTCTCTGGGGGATGTTTCCCTGCATTATTCGTGGAAAATTCACGCATTCGCGGTATTTTTCTATGAGAAATATCCACAAATTCCTGGTTTTTTTTGATGAATTTCATCATAAAATGCACTTTTTGTGATAAAACTATTAAAAAAAACCAAGTATGAAAATTTTTAGTGGGTTTTCTTCAGTTTTAACTAACAAAATAGGCTGTTTTTAGCATTTTCATAGGGGTTCCAAACATTCGCGGGTTCTAACTATTCACGGGGGGGTCTGGTACGCATCCCCCGCGAATACGGGGGGGACCACTGTATATATATTTCTGGGTTCGACCTGTGTCGGCCGGTGAAATGGTCCTATAGCTCGCATTTCTAGGTATAAATAGATTCTAAATATACCAGATAAAAAAGCTAAGACAGAATGCTGAAGTTACCACCCTCAGCTCGATCACCCAAGGGTGTCGGTATAAGCACTAGGGCAAGTGGAGGCTACTATCACAGGACTTCTGCCAATTAGAAGATTCCTTTTAAAGTCCCCCACAAGGCAAGAGCCGTTACAAGGACTACCACATCTACCTTCCGCTCGCTACTACTACTACCACCACCCACGCCCAGCATCTTCATTCCTGTAATTAGCGCATTGCTTTCCGCACGTGTCTCTCGCTGCTCCCCTTTGTGTGTTTTTTGTCGAAGCCATGTCTGCTGCAGAGCTCCTAGCTTCTTCATCCAAGTTGAGTATTCCATTTTACGTTTTGGTAATTTGTGTGGTCACGACGCATTCCCTTTTTAGCCCTTTTTGGCCCCTTAGTTCTTGCAAACCGGGGTGACGCTATTTCATCCGCCATCTTGGGTGCATCATCAGACGCGTGTTTTTTCGTATTCCCGTGTATTTTCATAGCTCCTGCCATATCTGGAGTTCTGATTTTACGTTATTTATTTATATGACGTAGGCTCTAGTGCGCTTCTGACGTCCTCTGGGTCTATAATTTATTGTTTATTTCACCCTCCTTCCCTGGCTTACCCGACCAGACCAAGGCTAGGTTTTGGAAGGTAGGTCCGGTGAGCCTACCCCTCTACCCCTTAGGTCCTCCATTATTGCCCCCTAAACCCTCCCTACCTGACCAAATCAAAATTTCGATTTTGGAGGGTTTTGTTGGGTTCCTTTCGTCCACGTCATGCCGTCCTTGGATGCCTAACTAGCCTACCTGACCGGATCCGTACCGATCTTGGAGGGTTAGGCTAGGTCCCTGGTGGGTATATCCTTTTTCCCCTTATTGTTCCTCTTCGCAATTCTTCCAGTGATTCCGCATTATTTTATTATGTTTATTATTTTATTTTGTTGTGTATTGCCTTGGCCTTGCCTCCTTTAGGGTGCCAGTTGGCCTACCACCTCCTGTCCCCTTTAGTAGTAGGCTAGTACAGCTCTCCGTAAGGTGGTGATCACTGATTGGTTGCTGTGGCCAGGCGTTCATGACTTGTCCACTCCCCTAGACCACCACACACACACACACACACACACACACACACACACACACACACACACACACACACACCACCGGTCCTGTCCGGCGCTGCCTACTAGCTCGCGGTTTAAGTAATCCTACCGATGAACGGCCACTAGAGTATCTTTCTGTCCGGTTGGGGAGGGATGGGTTGGAGGGGAGTGGTTACTTGTAGTTGGTGTAATCTCCTTATTTATGTCTGCTGGTCAGATGGGGTCATATATATATATATATACATCACTTAGGAATTCTATAGTTTACTTTTATTTAATATATATATATATATATATATATATATATATATATATATATATATATATATATATATATATATATAATATATATATATATATATGTATATATATATATATGTATATATATATATATATATATATATATATATATATATATATATATATATATATATATATATATTTTATACAGGCGGTCCCCGGGTTACGACGGGTTCCGTTCTTGAGATGCGTCGTAAGCCGAAAATCGTCGTAAGCCGGAACATCATAAAAAATCCTAAGAAAGCCTTGTTTACTTTTAATGCTTTGGGTGCATTGAAAACTATGTAAACTACATTCTTAAAAAAAAAACTTCAAATATTGATTATTTTGTATTTTTGGTGTCATATTTCATCTCCCAGATGAGCGTTGTAGGCGTCGTAACCCTGGAACATGCGTCGTAACCCTGGAAATAACGTCTATTGACAAGCGTCGTAACCTCAGAACGTCATAAGCCGACACCGTCGTAACCCGGGGACTGCCTGTACAGTGGTCCCCCGTATTTGCGGGGGATGCATACCAGACACACACACACACACACACACACACACACACACACACACACACACACACACACACACCCCCCCCGCGAATAGTTAGAATCCGCGAATGTTTGGAACCCCCCTCTAAAAATGCTCATAAACTCCTACCCTGAACATGCAAACACCAAAGTATCCCTAAAAAGACCATCCTTCATCAAATATACATCAAATATTCTATTATGGCACATATTAATCTTTGAATTATTGTTAATACTGTTTTAAAGTAAATCTTACATTTTATGGTTATACATTAATACATACTATGTACGTACTGCATGACTTAGTTACGTATGTGAAAATAATTCAGTCTCCCCATAAGTATTCATTCATGCACGTTTTCTTTCATACTGTTACTATTTGAGATCTATTTTCTTTTTACAAGGGAAACAATTGTATGGGAAATCACAAATACCAAATGTCTACTTAAAGTATTATCCTACATCAAATATACCATTGAATTGGTATTATTAATATCATTTTAAAGTCATCATAAACATTTTACCATTAGAAATATATAAACAGCCAATAGCAGAGAGAGAGAGAGAGAGAGAATAACACCTTACGATTTCAATAGATTGAAATGAACGTCTGTAGGCAACACTTTTTTCCCCTCCCATAAATACATATATTTCTCCAGAGAAGAGAGAAAGAGAGGACTGTGCAATTATGTTTGTCTGCTATCAATTCTTTTGCTGAGAGCGAGAGAGATAAAAGAAGGAAGAAATAGAAACACCAAATGTATACCTTATGTAACATCCTGCATCAAATTTACCTTAAATTATTATCATATTACTGTATTAATCTTAGAGATTGTATTAATATAATTTCAAAGTAATCCTAAACATTAGTAGCCTTAAAGGTATATACTTACATATGTACTTATAACACTTGCAGCCAAGAGAGACAGAGTTACCACTGTGACAAGTTACTTTGTGGAGAGGAGAGAGAGAGAGAGAGAGAGAGAGAGAGAGAGAGAGAAGAGAGAGAGAGAGAGAGAGAGAGAGAGTTGTCCTTACGGTATTTAAAAGAGAGAAATGGAATTAATATTGTATTCAAAATACTCACATATGAATTTTGTACTTACAGTTAAAGTATTATTATTGGAAAATATTAATGATAAACTTATTACATACATGTCCATGAATATGATCTCATCTCAGTAAGAGAGAGAGAGAGAGAGAGATTACATAAAACCATTAAATTCGTTGACCATTGTATGGCATTGTTACTTTCCCAATCCCAGCTCCAAGCGTCACTGGAGTTATGAGGTAGGGAAATTGATACAGAAAAAGAGGAAGGGAAGAATTTTCATTTGAAATTAGTTATCGTAATAGTAGTACTTCTATTATTATTATTATTATTTGAAAATAAAATAAACATGTGCATCTACCATAAAAATTCTCTCACCTCAGTAAGAAAGAGGAGTTATCCTTACAAGTGAAATGGAAAGGTCATTTTCATCTCTTTGAAATACTACCATTATGAATTTTGTACTTACAGTTTTATTTTTATTATTATTATTATTAAATAACTGAAATTATCAGTAAACATTTTACATACTAGTACCATAAAAATTCTTTCACCTCGGTAAAAGAGAGAGAGAGAGTGAGAGAGTGTTTATCTCTCTGTTCTCTCAAAAAATACTTATAACGCTTCCAGCGAAAGAGAGGGAGGGAGTTACCACTATGACACATTATCTTGTGTGGCAAAAGAGAGAGAGAGAGAGAGAGAGAGAGTGAGTTAACCTTAATTAAAAGTGACATGGATAGATTAGTATTGTATTTCTGTAAGATACTATCACATAATATGAATTTTGTAATTAGTTATTATTATTATTATTATTATTATTATTGAAAGTATTAAAACAAAAACAAATAGTACAAGTACTATCTCGAGTCTCATTAAAGAGAGAGAGAGAGAGAGAGAGAGTTGACGAGAAAGATAAGGGGGAAAGGGGGGCTTTCGAGGGTTTTGAAGAAAGGGAGGGGGGGGGGAGGTTGGGGGGGGAAAGAAAGGGGGGGGGGGGGAAATTTTTTTTTTTTTTATGACAATTGGCAGCAACAAAACAGCTCCTTCCCCCTCCTGTCACTTAACTGATATGTATATCTGACAGTTTTAGTACCTGGAGTTAGAGAAAGAAGGCTGGGATTTCCTCCATTCTTCCTTAATTTTTTAAATTTATAAGCTAAAATCTTACTAATTCCACTATGGTATTTTCTTTAATGAATTGGATATTATTGCTGTATAAATTAATATTAATATTTGAAAATAGTAAAATATATTTATTTATTCATACAAAAAAAAAAACCACATCTTTTGTTAGTGAGAGAGAGAGAGAGAGAGAATTATTATTTTTATTGTGGGAATATTATTTAAAACTATTAAACTTACTAATACAGTATTAAATAATCAAAATAATATTTGAAAAATTAGTATATCATTTTTGTATCATAAAAATTGTATTTAGTCATGAAAATAAACATCAATATACACTGATTAGTTTGATTATTTTCATTGGAAAATTCCTGCGATGATGGGCGAGTCCGTCCTGTGAATAATTCTAGATTAGGTTCCAAAGAAAAAATCCTGAATGTGTGAGTCCGCGAATACGGGAGGACCACTATATATATATATATATATATATATATTACAGGCAGTCCCCGGGTTACGACAGGGTTCCGTTCTTTGAGACGCGTCGTAAGCCGAAAATCGTCGTAAAGCCGGAACGACGCTTGGAAATATGTCTTAAACTAATAAAAAGTTATAAAAACCTTACTTGTAATCCTTTGGTTACACTACATGTTGTTTCCTGTAGTTTTATGTACAACCTGGAGTATTTTCATAAAAAGAATGCTGGTTCTTTGAAGGTAAAAACTATTTTAATCCTCTGGTGCACTACATTCTTGAAGTTTTATGTACAACCTGGAGTGATTTGCAAAAAATCTTGAGGGCTACAAGAACAGCTGATTACTATTTACGTATCATATAGACTAATTAAAAGTAAATGTATCTTTTTAAAATAGGCTTTTTATATATTAGTATCAACAAAATTTCCATTTCCTGCCAATGAGTCAGAGGCCGTTTAATGAAACGAACACTTCTCTGTCCTATCTGTTCAGAAATAAAATAAAACGTTACGTCAATCCCGAGACCATTGTTGCCAAAGGCGCTCTCTCTCTCTTCTCTCTCTCTCTCTTTCTCTCTCTCTCTTCTCTCTCTCTCTCTCTCCTCTCTTCTGATCAAATTACATTGGAAACTTGACATACGATTGCCCTAATGATACGAATGTTTTTGAGATATAACAGAAAATTTGCGAAAATACAACTTTGATATACAACGAAAATATTTGAGATACGATTTTGCGATGAGTGTTAGTTGTATAGAGCGACCGATAAATGGCGTTCAGTCTGTTTGTTTTGTTGGTGCTGCATGTTAACACGCGTTGTTTAGTTCGTTGTATTTGCGCCTATTTTTCGTTGTTATTTTGTCTTATTTTTATTTATTAACCATGGGTCTCAAAAAGCTAAAGACAAAGCAGGTGATAAGAAAAAACCCAAGAAAATTATTTCGATGGAAGCAAAACATGAAATTACGTAAAGCAAAGCATGAACGTGGCGTTCGTATCGTCGATTTGGCAAACGGAGTATGGTCGAAATCCTTCTACAATATCCACGATCATCAAGCAGAGGAAGCTATAAAAAACCCCCGAGACCATTGTTGCCAAAGAGTCTCTCGTCTCTCTCTCTCTCTCTCTCTCTCTCTCTCTCTCTCTCTCTCTCTCTCTCTCTCTCTGATCAAATTACGTAACTGGATCAATGTCTCTCTTTGGATACTTTGATTTTGCCAAATATTGAGGGCTACAAGAACAGTTGATTACTATTTACGTTATCATATAGACTAATTAAAGTAAACGTATCTTTAAATAGGCTTATATTATTAGTATCAACAAAACATTTACTGGCATGAGTCAGAGGCCGTTTAACGAAACGAACACTTCTCTGTCCTTAACTCGGAGCGTCGGAAGACGCCTCTCTCTCTCTCTCTCTCTCTCTCTCTCTCTCTCTCTCTCTCTCTCTGATCAAATACTGGATAATGTCTCTCTTTGGATACTGGAATTTGCGTGTAACAACAGAAACTTGTTTTGTTATTATTACTGGAAACAAGCAATGATTTTTCATTATTTGCGCTTTTGGACTGTTATATGTAAAACTAGTTATGTAAATGCATTCGCTCGGAAAAAACTAGTCCGCATATGATTTTTGTGTGACTACAATATTATAAACAACATAGTGCGAAAACTCATCTATCTCATTCTCATGGAATTGCGTTGTAATCTAACCAGAAACTTCGTTTTGTTATTATTACTGGAAACAAGCAATGATTTTTTCATTATTTGCGCTTTTGGACTGTTATATGTAAACTAGTATGTATTCATTCGCTCGGAAACTAGTTCCGCATATGAGGCGTCACTAAAAAACATAGAAAAATACAACATAAAAAGTGTCGAAAATCATCATAATCTCAAAATTTTTGTTGTAATCTAACCAGAAACTTATTTTTATTAATATACTGTGCTAAACTATAAAGGATTTTTATCATAGTATGCGTTTTTAAAAGCGTCGTTAACTCGGAGCGTCGGAAGACGCCCTCTCTTCTCTCTCTCTCTCTCTCTCTCTCTCTCTCTCTCTCTCTCCTCTCTCTTGATCAAATTACTGGATAATGTCTCTCTTTGGATACTTGGAATTTTGCGTTTGTAATCTAACCAGAAAACTTCGTTTTGTTATTATTACTGGAAACAAGCAATGATTTTTTCATTATTTGCGCTTTTGGACTGTTATATGTAAACTAGTATGTATTCATTCGCTCGGAAACTAGTTCCGCATATGAGGCGTCACTAAAAAACATAGAAAAATACAACATAAAAAGTGTGCGAAAATCATCATAATCTCAAAATTTTGTTGTAATCTAACCAGAAACTTATTTTTATTAATATACTGTGCTAAACTATAAAGGATTTTTATCATAGTATGCGTTTTTTAAAAGCGTCGTTAACTCGGAGCGTCGGAAGCGTCAGCGTCGTAACCTCGGAACAAGCGTCGTAACCCAGGACGGATTTTTCCATTGAATATTTAAGAAAAAGCGTCGTAACCTCGGAACGTCATAAGCCGGAAACCGTCGTAACCCGGGGACCGCCTGTATATATATATATATATATATATATATATATATATATATATATATATATATATATATATATATATATATATATATATATATTATCAAAGAGGAGAGAGGGAGAGAGAGAGAGAGAGAGAGAGAGAGAGAGAGAGAGAGAGAGAGAGAGAGAGAGAGAGAGAGAGGGGGGCATGTCCAAGGTAATGATCAGTTGTTTTTTGTTGTCATCTCTTCTTTCCTTACACCTGCATCGAGTTTGGTGGGTGGAACCACTCGAACATTAGTAAGAGAATGATGCCTTGGATTATCCCTAGTCCTCTTGACCGATTCCAATTCCTTGTTTCATGGGCAATGGCAGATTTAGTGATCTCTTTTGTACAGGCAAACAAATTTTACTTTCCTCGTGACATTTGACCGTCGACAAGGGAATTCCGAACTGGCCATCATCAATGAAAGAAGGAACTGGAATCTTTCAAAAGGACTCGTTATAATTCCACACCCTAATACCAAGCGCATCAAATTCATCATGGGTTGGAGGTAACGGGAGCAGTAAACAAAAACAACCGATCATTTCATTCAATATCAACTACGGTGTTATCGTACAAATTTCTGTATATGCCAGTTATCCCTATCATAGTCAAACCAAAAAGACCATGGACATGTACATTTTAGACTCTGCCACTTTTCCCGGATTTCATTCATAAAACCTTGACCTAAGCTTGGGTGTCGTGTAGATGCGGCAACACGCTGCCACACCTTTCCATGCTAGGTTCTGGTATCTAACCGTGAAGACGTAAAATTAACTGAAATCTGAAGAACTAAAATTTAGTAAACTGCTTTGATAAAAAGGTATGGTGAAGATAATCTAGTTTCTAATAACCTAAATACAGTGGACCCCCCGTATTCGCGTTCTCCGGATTCGCGGACTCACACATTCGCAGATTTCTCTCGGGAACGTTTCCCTGCATTATTCGCGGAAAATTCGCGCATTCGCGGTATTTTTCTATGAGAAATATCCACAAATTCCTGGTTTTTGTTATCAATTTCATCATAAAATGCACTTTTTGTGATAAAACTATTAAAAAAACCAAGTATGAAAATTTTTAGTGGTTTTTCTTAAGTTTTAACTAAACAAAATAGGCTGGTTTTTAGCGTTTTTATAGGGTTCCAAAACATTCGCGGATCTAACTATTCACGGGGGGTGTCTGGTACGCATCCCCCGCGAATACGGGGGGACCACTGTAAATCATACCAACTCCCAATGTCTAGCCCAGACTCACTGATGAAAATAAATAAAACAGTGCAATGAAAAAAAAATTTATTGGTTCCTCAAGTGATGGCAGATTAACTCGCCTTGTTCTGGAAGGGCCTCTTTCTTCTGGACAGCCCGGGGAGGGAGTAAGTAGATTTTTATGGCCGGATTAAAGAACCCGAATTGTGGAATGCAAATTATCTGTAGTCAGATTGTAAGGGGGAAAGAAGTTTGGAAGCGTAGCTAATGGACACCCATATTGTGTACAGTGTTTTGTGTGCACTATAAGTCAAATTATATACATGGCACTCATACATACTCATATATATTGTTCTTCTTGTAGTGCTGTTAGAGTTCTCTAATGTTCTATTTTATTAATGTCAAAATTGTTAGGTTTGAATTTCTGTATATGGCATCAGTGTTCAAAGGATGGTAAAGTAGAATACGAAGAAAACAGTTTCTCTCTCTCTCTCTCTCTCTCTCTCTCTCTCTCTTCTCTCTCTCTCTCTCTCTCTCTCTCTCTCTCTCATACGACTAGACCAAAGGGTAATTTGATTTAGAAAAATGGTGATAGAGATAAATTTCATCATCTGTTTTTATAGATTTTCCTTTTATCGATGTAATGAAAACTGCCACCGTTGTCAAATATGAAATCTTAGGACCGGAAATTACTGGCAACCCATTCAGAATCATTACACATATTCATAATTTATTGTCTTTACTTTGTTTACCCTCTGTTTTCGTTTTCATCATTATCACTGTCGGATGAATTTTCAGCAATGTTTGTTGTGTAAGAATTTTGTACATAACTTTCATTTAGAGTATGGTACTTGTGCATTGTTTCATAAATGAAAGTTTGTGCGTTCTACACCTAACCTCTTGTTCTGTAACGTTCCAGTACATTTTTTTATATTTCAGTGGGAAAATATCAATAAATTACAATTACGTACTTATCGTTTTCATTTGTGCTAGAGCTGGAAAATGGAAAAGAAAAACAAAAGAAAAAAAAAACAAGACCGATGCTAAGTTGGCTTAGACCAAAATTCTGTGTAAATGACGACCAGCCAGCAGCGTGTTCTTCTCGCTACATAGCGACTCTGCCAAGTGATTGGCGAATTCCCGCTTTTAGATATAGAAAATCAGGAAAATTATTGATAAAAGGGTTTGGGAGAAAGTGTTTTTGTTTGGATAAGGTCGACAACACTAATTCGGACCTAGAGAGAATACATTATAGAGGATTTACCTTGAAAGAAAGGCAGGAAAAATCAATCTTATATATACGTACTAAATGTCGCAGTCAAAACATTGCTCCCCGTATATATACGTACTAAACGGCTCAGGTAGCATTGGCGTGCTATGTATATATACGTAGTAAACGGTTAAAGGATTAAGAAAAACAGATGATGTCAAAGGTTAGCTTGGAAGAGGCAAAAATCAACCTTTTGTTTTGTGTTTTTAGAAAACCTAGCTGTCTTTGCCAATGGTTAAGCTTGAAGGCAAAGTTAACTTTTTGTTTTGTAGTTTTAGAAAACCTAGAATGTATTTGTGAAGGTTAAGCCTGGGAGAGGCAAAGTTAACCTTTTGTGTTGTGATTTTTAGAAACTTATAATGCCTTTGCCAATGGTTAAACTTTAAGGAAAAATTAACTTTTGTTTTGTGGTTTTAGAAAACCTAGAATGTATTTGTGAAGGTTAACCCTGGAAGAGGCAAAGTTTACCTTTTGTGTTATGATTTTTAGGAACTTTGTCAAGGGACACAAGGTCCTCTGTGACATATGGATAGGCTAGTGCATGCAAACCAGCTCCATTTCTTCTACCTTATTGAAGTTAAACATTCATGATGTGAGCAGCAGTTGCAACTTCATTTAGTGTTAAGTCAATTTGTTGCTCCAGAATAGGATTGATGTGTCACAGTAGAAGTACAATTCAGTTTTTGCCCGATCACTACCTTAAGTATACAGAATTGTGTTTGAAAACAGTAAAGCCCTTAATCCGCTACTAGTAGTGGGTAGTCTTTTCCTGAACCGAAAAAGAGCAATTCTTTTGGCTCTTTTGTTTAAATCCCGGGTTTTAATATTTTGGGGAGCGTGAAGGTACAAATTTTGTATAGGAGTGTACCTGTGTATTGTAAAGGTATTCATTTTAAGTGACTGTCGTTTGATAGGGCTTTTGGACCCAGGCACAGGGGTCCCTCATACCGCTTGTGTTTCATGCTGGCTGAATCGAAGCAGTTTTCTCCGCAAGGCTGCTCTTTGCTGCAAACGTATGAGAGCCTTGCTCCCTGAATGGAATCCAACTTCTGGTGGTAGTAAAATCCACCAAGGATTCCAGATCAGGTGAGAATGTTTTGGGTTTCGTATAAGAAACCTTTAGCTCGAATGGCTGAGCAGAATTTTGTCTAGCTGCACTACCCACCATCCTCTTCTTAATGTGGGAATCAGCTAAATTTAACAGTAGGTAAGATTCATCTCAAATAATATAAATTTTCATAATGAAATTTATTAATTGGATACTTTCCTACTTTAACACTGTTAAAGTAGACCCACCCAGCCTCCCCACAACTTAGTGGGCTGTCAAGGAGAATTCTGACGAGCTAAAATATTCAAAACACACCTGGTGGAGAACAGGTAAACTAGACAGTCATCCAGGCAGCCATTCGATTTTTTTGTTTGAATGCCGACTCGCCTAATTGGCGGGGAGATATAGCTAAATTTAACAGTAGGTAAGTATCCAAATAATAAATTTTACGTATTATGAAAATTTATATTTTCTCTTTGTTGCTTTGATCGTTTTACAATTTGTTATATACCAAAATCATCGCAATTTAGTGTAGAATACAACGAAAAAAAACAAAACTCATTAGCTTTAACCTTTTGCTCACAGCGCGATTTGTATACAATAATATTTATATATGATAATGTTTGTTTTTTTTTTTTCATTTCTGATGGTTGCATACTAAACTTCATTCAATGACAAAAAAGGAGCCAAAAATTAACTCTTAATCTTGAAAACTAAGCGTGCTGTGATTTAAAAAAAAAAAAAAAAAACTTCCGCTTCGGCGCTCACTCCCAAAACCCCGCCGGCATACAGAAGAAACTTTTGGAAATACCGGCTCGGCGATTAAGGGCTAGGTTTAAATTTAACAGTATATTTCCCGATTGATCTTTGATCTATAGGAAATAAAGTTATTACCGTAAGATATCTCATTCCTATTCATCTTAACATCATTTATAACGACTACGGTAATAGTGTACCATAGTACAATGATTGAAATACGAGCCAAACGGATGTTGTTATCCAATTTGGTTAGAATTAGAAAAAAAAAAAAAAAAAGTTGTTTCTCGTTTAGTTGTTCATGGCTGTACAGTGTACACGTTTACGCAACAAGTATAATGTTAAAACCATACTTTCATCATTCTCTTTTGCTGTTTTTGAACTCATGTAACTAGAAGATGGGATAAAGTTAGACTATTTTAATTTGGTCTCTCATAAAATCGGATTATCGTAAGATGAATTATCGTAACTTGAACACTGCAGCTACCTGTACACTGTATAAAACCTTAATATATCTTTACATACTTTAGGCACCCAAAGGATTAAAGCTAGGCTTTTTTCACTTTACAGTATTTATAATATTATAATGTACTGTACAGTAAATTCTATAATACTATAGTGCATAAATATAATTTTACTTATTGCGCCATTGCGGGATTACGGCGCCGTTTGACTGGTCTAGGGCGCTGTTAACTGGTCTATTATTCCTGAAGAAGGTGTGCGGCGGCCGTAGGCTTTAAAATCACTTAGCGTTGAAAATTGCTTAGCGTCAGCGGCCAGGAACAGAACCCCTGCCACTAACCAAGGGCCGCCTGTATTTGTTTGTCCCCCATTGTAGATAAAACTTCTAGGGAAATCTTATGGAAAAGTAGTTTTGTAGGCTTTGAAACTGTAAATTTGTATTTTCACAGGGTTATAATGGCAGTCCCTATTTATGGGGGAGGGGGGTTCCCGTTCTCGGCGGGGTGCGATACACAAAAACCACCATTATCAAAACTGGTGATTTATGACGCTTAGTATTGGTTAATGGCATCACTGTTAGGTATGTTATGGCACCATAACTCAATTATTGGCTCCAGTTGGCCTGTTATGACGCTATAAATCACCGATTTTATGGTGTTAGATAAGTGCCATAAAACTGGATTGCCATTAACTGAGTCTGCCGATAACCAAGGACTGCCTGTTTAGTTGAATGTTTCTAGTTGTCGTTGGAACAGCAGAAGAAAATTGTCTTTTGTGAAGTGTGAAATGAAAGCTTTTAGAATTTTGATGTAAATGATAAATGGATTTCATGAATTTTGATGCAGATATGTTTAGCTTTATTGTTTTTTGTTTTAATTATTCAGTCGTTTTATTACATGATTAATGCCACCCTGCAGATTTTTATAACATGATTTTAAATACCTGATTTGTACTTGCCAGATGGAAACCAATCTGGTTACTGTGCGTTCAGGGGAAGACCGGAAGGTTACATCTGGAAAACCTTTCTAATAAATCGAGGTGTAAGTTGGAAAGTATTTCAGTCATTTTCTTTCTTTCAGACAACAATTATGTTAATTTATGGTGAACAAAATGAAAAAAGCAACTCTCAAGAGTATTGTATACCATTAAGTAAACCAACCAAGAATATATTTTATTATGCATAATAAATATATTCATGAACTTGTTGACAAGGAAAAATAAGATATGAATACAAACAACTAGTACAGTATTCATCATGGAGTGATTTAAGAAGACCTTATTACATACTTAAGGGGAATTGAACAGATGTCATAGCAGATGTTTGGATTCTCAAGTATGAGATGATTTTGAAATGTAATAAGAAATGGTGAGAAGCAGGTGGCGATAAAATTAATAGTTATGGGAGTAGCCAGATGAGAACCAGCTAAAAAACCATGGAGAAAAGTCATAGATGAAGACAAGGCTAGATTACAATTCATGCAGAGCTCAGTTGAGTTTGGATAAGTTTCATTTCTGTGAAAAAAAAAAAAAAAAAAAAAATAACAGCCAAGCACTTTCTTTTTACCTTCTGGGAAAGGCATGAACAGGCTTCCACCTCTGGCTCCTCCTCCTAGTTTCTCTCCAAAAGTTGTATCATCCCAGTGCATTCTTCAGACCAATTCTTATGTGACATCTGATGTTACATTCAACCAGCTTTGCTTCTGGCTACCATCAAGTCCAGATGTCTTTCATGACATATTTCGACTATCATTATAGCTATTATAACTGCAATCACTGGAACCGTGTAGTGTTCGTTGAAGAAGAATCCCCGTTGTTATCCTCTAGCGGTGGGACCGTAACGGTCTCCTGTGTAGGCGGAACTTGAATTGCCCCGTGGTCCCATGTAAGTGTTTCATGAACGCCTTTGTCGAATAATTGTAGATCCTGGCTGAGCACGTGAACCATCTTGAAACAACTCTGCATGCGCCATTATTAAGCGTCTGCGACCCCTGTAGGTGTATCCTAACACCCTCGTTGCTGAACTGTAGATTGACGTCTTCCGATGAAGGAATCGTAACCGTCACCTTGTTGTCAACTTGAAATATCCTGTGACTCCCATGCAAGTGCGTCTTGCACCCGCCTCGTAGAAGATTGTAGCCTCCTGATTTGTCTCAGAATGTATCCTGAGATGATCCACTGACAACATCTCGTCCATACAAAGGCGATCCATAACATTGTCGCCCGTGTAAAGATCTGACCTCTGGTGTTGTAGATCCTAAGTTGTTTTCGTTGTCACCCTCGCGTGAAGTTGGGAATTCTCTTAAAGTCATCATGTGTCCTTATGTGAAAAGTCTACATGATCTTAAAACAAATAGTCTTGCTTTAATACATGAATCTGTCATAAACTAATATACCCAATCTCATAGTCAATTATTAAGGACTGAAACTCCTCACTAAAATAAAATATGGTCTTTATCTACTGAATCCTCATAATTAATCCCGTATCTGACAAATATACTATCAAAAACCCCTATAATGTCTATACAGCAAAACCCCTGTAATGTTTGTACAGCTAACCTCCCTCAAATATAATGCTGAATATCCCTTCTATCTTACATATCCCAAGATAAATTTTACCTCCTTTCTATAATAGAAATCCTATGTAAAGCTTAACCCCGATTACAAATTTCCCTTGTAGGAAAAAAAAAATATTCAACTTTTCCCATTACAAAATGTATAAGGAGAGAAAAAAAAATGTAATTCAGTGCTTTTCCATATAAAACGCAGTATGTATTGCCCCGCAAATTGCTGCCGCAACATCCTATTGACTCTAATTGACCCCTTAAATCCTTCCCCATGGAATGTCATCATCGACATTCCTGAAAACGGTGCAAAACTTTCGAGTAATCAACTCCAAAAGAAAATATCAACAAACCGGTCTCAATCGCAGCATTGTCAGCATTAAGCCACTTGAGTATACAGCATGTGCTCAAATCTCACTATGGACTTGTCTAGTCAGACTCATAAACTCAGAAATCATCATTCCATCAAATGGCCCAAAAAATCATTTATGAAATCGTTGGTGGGAATCCTCCATAAATCTTTACTGATTCTATAGCCACCACACTCCTCAAAAATTATCCTCAGGAAACATCCTTGTTGTCACCTCAAGGTTACCCAAAAATGTCCTCAAAAACATAACTCATTCATGATATTGCCACATGTATATAAAACCCCAATAACCACGTAGTCCGGATATAAACCACAGAAAACCACAATTCAACTATTATATACCACCAAATATAACCACTGGTGAAAATAAAAATACAACACCTTTATAGGGCCCCATAAAACCACAATGCACTAGTGCCACCCCCAAGAGCCATATTACCAAAAGAACCACAATC
Source organism: Macrobrachium nipponense (assembly GCF_015104395.2). Taxonomy (NCBI): domain Eukaryota; kingdom Metazoa; phylum Arthropoda; class Malacostraca; order Decapoda; family Palaemonidae; genus Macrobrachium; species Macrobrachium nipponense. The sequence goes on along the minus strand of NC_061087.1, from coordinate 58,904,287 downwards.
CCCACCTCTTTGGCTCGTAAAACCACAGATCGCCACCAAAAATTATATCCACAAAAAAAATTCAGCCCCCAAAAAATTATAGCCGCAAAAAAAATTCAGCCACCATGAAACCAATACCGCCAGGAAGATCAACACACGGACCTACTAATATTTTATCAACTTAACAGAAATTTCCCATATTTTCCACCCCGTTTTTTATCATGAAATAATTATCTCTGGTTTTTATGCCAAATCGCTGCAGTTTGTACATGATAGGAAAAATAGTAGAAGAAATGAAAGGGAGAGTTACCATTACATTAAACTGATTAATCACATTTTGTCATCAATTTGCAAAATCAATAAAAAATGCAACTGCATGATATTATTAGTTACTGCAACCAACCCTTTTCAGTTTAGATATATGAGTGAATTTTGACCGACCTATCTTTTCATCTAAGACTATGAATCTGTTTCCTGTCTTTTCCTCAATAACTAAAAGGACCTTCAAATTTCAGACCCAATTTGTAATTTAGTTCATTCTCTCTCATTGATTTTTAAAAATGCATTATCTCCAACAGCGATTTTAACATCGAATGTTTATTTATTACTTCTTTCCACCATTTCTCGGGTCGTAGCCTTGAGATTACGGCTGAGATAAGCATGTCTCTCCTTTGCTGTGGAAATTAATGCTTCGATTGTATCTTCTCCTTGATGAGGTATAGTTAACAGATCAAATGTGCCTCGTCCTGGCAACCAAACAATACTTCAAATTGAGACATTTTAATGGAATCACTAACCATAGTGTTGATGGTATGTCTAACAACATCTATATATCTATCCCAGTTTTTATCATTTCCTCCTACAGTCTTCCTGAGAGCTTCGAGCACTTCCTGTTTTCTCGTTCACAAATAAACATTAGCTTCAGGTCTGTATGGAATAATTGTTACTTTCTGTATCCTCATGACTTCTGCCAAACATTCTAAAGTTTTGCTTACAAATTCTCTGCCATTTTCAGTCAATAAAACCTCAGGTGAACCATATCTGTTTTATGCTGAAGTGGAAAAATTTCTACTATCTTCATTAGTTCATCTATTATTACCAACAGGTACTTATTCGCTTATCTAGATTCACAAAAATTTCCTAGGACATCCATATGTATTCTCTGAAAAGGTCTACTTGGTATTGGATATGACCCTAATTTGCAGAAAGTTATCCTTGCAGGTTTGCAAGCATTGCATACTGTGCAGTTTTCACAAAATTTTCCACATCTTTCCCCATTTTTATTTTTTCCAAATATATTAGCACGCATTCCATTATACGTTTTTTCTATTCCCAAGTGTGGACTACCGAGCCTGCAATGTACTATATCCAAAACCACTGGAATTAGGACTTTCGTAATCACGATCTGTGTTGTCTCTCTTACTTTCACTAGTCCTTAATTTATATTTAATTTAACTGACCAACAGATTACCTTCTAATTCTAAACCCCAAAAAGGTAACTTACAACCTTTCCTGAATACAGGCGGCCCTCGGTTAGCGGCAGGGGTTCCTGTTCCTGGCCACCGACGACCAAGCGATTTTCGACGCTGAGGCGGACTTTTAAAGCCTACGGCCGCCGCCAAACCACCTTCTTTCGAACTCTAGACCAGTCAAAGGGGCCTAATCCCACAACGGCGCAATAAGTAAAACTTATTTATGCAGTATAGTACTATAGAATTTACTGTACAGTACATGTGGGTGTCTAGAGTATGTAAAGATATAAGTTTATACAGTGTACAGGTAGCTGTAGTGTTCAGGTTACGATCATTAGTCTACGATAGTTCGATTTTATGAGAGATCAAATTACAATGGCCTAACTTTATCCATCTTCTAGTTACATAAGTTCAATAACAGCAAAAGAGAATGATGAAAGTAGTGGTTTTAACGTTATACTCGTTGTGGTGAACGTGCACAACCATGAAACAACCGAACGAGAAAACGACTTTTTTTTTTTTTTTTTTAAGTACAACTGAACATGGATAACATCTGTTTGGCTTGTATTTCGATCATTGTACTACAGTGCAACATTACCGTATTTGTTATAAATGGCGTTATGTATAGAATAGAACTGAGATATCTTAATGTAATAACTTATTCGCTATAGATCAGAGATCAATATAGATTAAAGATCAATCCGGAAATATACCGTTAAATTTAAAAACTAAATTGATGGACATGAAGCTGAGAAAACTGTTTCAAGCTGCTAATGACTATTTATCGTATCATCGGCAACAAGGGATAAAACTGCAGTAAACGTCTTCTCCTCTGCCATACACACAACCAAATAGATGAAAATTGGGACTTTAAAATCATTTATTTTAATGAAAACTACTGTGCTTGTGAAAAGGATAAATTTTACTGTTGTTCGTGTTCACGCGCCCGATATCCCGATATAAGATAAATCATAACGTAAAGTTAGTATTACGATGATATAAAGGATTACGTATTGCGAACGGAATCACGTAATTTTTTACGCAATAAACATGCCGCCAACGTAATCTGTTAACGAAAAAAATAGTAGTTCACATTCACAACCAGACATATTCAATAAATATTTCACCTAAAAACACGCTGTATAAGGAATAATAACTTTTGTCTCATATAAGTCAAGTATCTAGATATTCGTTTATGCTAACTAGAAGCAAGAGCATTCGCTCAGAATTGCGTTATGTGGGAAACAGACTGTATTCATCAGCTGATTTCAAAACCACAACATTGGCCGCTGCCGCGGAATACGGGCTTAAGTTTGCCGTAGTATTTTTAAAATACAATACAGGCAGTCCCCTGGGTTACGACGGGGGTTCCGTTCTTGAGACGCGTCGTAAGCCGAAATCGTCGTAAGCCGGAACGACGCTTGGAAATATGTCTTAAACTAATAAAAAGTTATAAAAACCTTACTTGTAATCCTTTGGTTACACTACATGTGTTTCCTGTAGTTTTATGTACAACCTGGAGTTATTTTCATAAAAGAATGCTGGTTCTTGAAGGTAAAAACTATTGTAATCCTCTGGTGACACTACATTCTTGAAGTTTTATGTACAACCTGGAGTGATTTTGCAAAATCTTGAGGGCTACAAGAACAGCTGATTACTATTTACGTATCATATAGACTAATTAAAGTAAATGTATCTTTAAATAGGCTTATATATTAGTATCAACAAAACATTTCCTGCCATGAGTCAGAGGCCGTTTAATTAAACGAACACTTCTCTGTCCTATCTGTTCAGAAAATAAACGTTACGTCAATCCCCGAGACCATTGTTGCCAAAGAGCTCTCTCTCTCTCTCTCTCTCTCTCTCTCTCTCTCTCTCTCCTCTCTCTTCTCTCCTCTCTCTCTCTCTTCTCTCTCCTCTCTCTCTCTCTCTCTGATCAAATTACATTGGAAACTTGACATACGATTGCCCTAATATACGAATGTTTTGAGATATAACAGAAATTTGCGAAAAATACAAGCTTTGATATACAACGAAAATATTTGAGATACGATTTTGCGATGAGTGTTAGTTGTATAGGCGACCGATAAATGGCGTTCAGTCTGTTTGTTTGTTGGTGCTGCATGTTAACACGTCGTTGTTTAGTTCGTTGTATTTGCGCCTATTTTTCGTATTTTGTCTATTTTATTATTAAAACCATGGGTCTCAAAGCTAAAGACAAAGCAGGTGATAAGAAAAACCCAAGAAAATTATTCGATGGAAGCAAAACATGAAATTATAGCAAAGCATGAACGTGGCGTTCGTATCGTCGATTTGGCAAACGAGTATGGTCGAAATCCTTCTACAATATCCACGATCATCAAGCAGAAGGAAGCTATAAAAACCCCCGAGACCATTGTTGCCAAAGCGTCTCTCTCTCTCCGCTCTCTCTCTCTTCTCTCTCTCTCTCTCTCTCTCTCTCTCTCTCTCTCTCTCTCTCTGCTCTCTCCTTCCCTCTGATCAAAATTTTACGTACTGGATAATGTCTCTCTTTGGATACTTTGATTTTGCCAAATATTGTGGGCTACAAGAACAGTTGATTACTATTTACGTATCATATAGACTAATTTTAAAGTAAACGTATCTTTAAAATAGGCTTATATTATTAGTATCAACAAAACATTTACTGGCATGAGTCAGAGGCCGTTTAACGAAACGAACACTTCTCTGTCCTTAACTCGGAGCGTCGGAAGACGCCTCTCTCTCTCTCTCTCTCTCTCTCTCTCTCTCTCTCTCTCTCTCCTCTCTCTCTCTCTCTCTCTCTGATCAAATTACTGGATAATGTTCTCTTTGGATACTTGGAATTTGCGTTGTAATCTAACCAGAAACTTCGTTTGTTATTATTACTGGAAACAAGCAATGATTTTTCATTATTTGCGCTTTTGGACTGTTATATGTAAACTAGTATGTATTCATTCGCTCGGAAACTAGTTCCGCATATGAGGCGTCACTAAAAAACATAGAAAATTACAAAATAAAAACGTGTCGAAAATCAGTCATAATCTCAAATTTTTGTTGTAATCTAACCAGAAAACTTATTTTTATTAATATACTGTGCTAAACTATAAAGGATTTTATCATAGTATGCGTTTTTTAAAAGCGTCGTTAACTCGGTGCGTCGGTCAAGCGTCAGCGTCGTAACCTCGGAACAAGCGTCGTAACCCAGGACGGATTTTTCCATTGAATATTTAAGAAAAAGCGTCGTAACCTCGGAACGTCGTAAGCCGGAACCGTCGTAACCCGGGGACCGCCTGTAATATGAGAATACATACAATATTCTTGGATACAGTGAAATAATGTATAACTTTTTTAAAGGATTTATGGAAAAGATGCATAAATTAATAAAAATAACACAATGCAATTTTTCGAACTGGCGGACAGAACGAACATGAAAAACCATCCCATGACAACGTGGAGCGTAGTTACAAAGGCTGCCTTAATTGTATCTATTTCTGTACAAAAATGAAAATACCTTTACGCCAATATATTTTCATACACATTTTAAACATAAAAGCATAAACATTTGAAAAATCGACACATCGATCGCTAAATTTGCACCTTTTTTTTTTTTTTTTTTTTTTTTTTTTTTTTTTTTTTTAATTTTTTTTTTTTTTTAACTTGATATTTTTGGAAGAGAGGCAGACGGCGGCAAAAAAGTGCAAATTAGCGTCGATGTGTCGATTTTATAATGTTTATGCTTTTATGTTTAAAAATGTGTATGAAAATGTATTACGAATAGGTATTTTTATTTCTGTGCAGAAATATGATAAAAAGGCAGCTTTTGAAACTCCCTTCAAGTTATCGACTACGATGTGTTTTTCAAGTTCGTTCTTGTATGCCGCCGCGGCATACAAGAACGAACTTGAAAAACACATCGTAGTCGATAACTTGAAGGGGAGTTTCAAAAGCTGCCTTTTTATCATATTTCTGCACAGAAATAAAAATACCTTATTCGTAATACATTTTCATACACATTTTAAACATAAAAGCATAAACATTTATAAAATCGACACATCGATCGCTAATTTGCACTTTTTTAAATCGATATTTTCGGAAGAGCGGCAGGCGGCGGTTTACAAGAAAGAACATGAAAAAACATCGTATTTGGTATCGTGAAGGGCAGTTTCAAAAGCTGCCTTTGTATCCTATTTCTGTAAGAAATAAATAAAAATGCCTTTCACATAATACATTTTCACACACATTTTAAACAAAAGTATGAACAATTATGAATCGACACATCCATAGCTAAATTTGCACTTAAGTCAGAGGCATATATTTTACCCTAATACCTACGTAATAACTCTCCATAAAATTTGTTAATATAATTTGCATAACCTTTATGGTCTGAACGGCATTCTACATATGTATGAACTCGTTAGACACAGGCGCTAGCGGCGCTGTTAACTGAAATTTGTGCCGTAAAGCTACCTTTAAAAAGCCTTATGAATGAATATTTTTGACGACCGCCGTAAAACCGATTCGCCGTTGAGTGATTGTGCCATTAACCGCGGGCCGCCTGTAATTCCCCTCTAAGAAACGCTTTTGCGTCTGCCAAAATTTCATCTTCATCCTGCCTTTGCTCTATGAGACTTATATCCCATTGTATAGAATCACTATACTCGATTATAATAATATCGTATTTTGAATATTAACGGTGTAATTTGCATACAGTAAATTATTAAAACACTTTTCAGTTGCAAATGTACACCCAGATATCCTTTTATTTACCTAAAATTTACACATAGCATAACTATCTAAAGCCCGGGACGCAGTGTTACCATACAAAAACACCACAGGCGGATGGACAGATGAAAAAAAACCGAGTATAGTAACTAGCATAGCTAACTTGAGATCCTACCGTATCATAAAAATTTCTACTAAGGGCATCTGCAACTACATTTAATTTGCCTTCTATATATTTGAGCTTTGCATCGAAGTCCCTGATAGTTAAAAACCATCGAGCTCTTTTAGGTGACAAATCGGGTTTATTAAAAAGATCCAATAATGGCTTGTGGTCTGTAAGGACTTCTACTTTATTCTCTATCAGTAGCATTTTAAAATGAACCAGACTTGATACTATTGCATAGGCTTCTTTATCTATGGTAGCCATTAATCTTTCATTGCTGCCTTTTGTCCTAAATTTCCTGCTTTAAAATGCTATGGGATTGAATTTCCCATCAAATTGTTACATAAGGCAAGCACCTATACCCTCCTGACTGGCATCAGTCACTAATATGAATGGTTTGCTGAAATCTGGAAGTTTCAGAACGGGGATTCTTAACGTGTTCCTTAAGTTTTTGAAACTGAATGTCTTGCCCGCAATACGCTGTTAGTGGAGCTGCCTATGTAAGAAAATCCTTTCACAAACCTATGAAAAATCCTGCCATCCCCAGGAATGACTTCATTTCATTTTTCTCCTGATTTTCGGGTGTACAAAAATCTGCTATTGTTTTGACTTTATCATCGTTTACTCTAACCCCTTCCTTAGATATGACATGACCTAAATATGTGATTTGCTTTTTCAAGAAGGAACACTTAGCGAGCTTAATTTTCAATCCTGCTAACCTAAGTTTCCTAAGTACTTCCTCAAGCACTTCCAGGTGTTGCACGATCGAGTCTGTTGCAATTAATATCATCCATGTACACAAAACATTTACCAAATAACCCGTGCAAAACTGTGTTTACCCACCTGGCATGCGACTGGTAACAGTCAGGGATTGTCTTTTCATTCAAACGTCTAAAATCAATGCATACTCGGACAGAACCGTCCTTCTTAGGCACTGCTAACAGAGGAAAGTTGTATGGAGACACATAGGTCTAATGATTCCTTCCTCTTCCCATTTATTGACCTCTTTTTCTACCTGTTCTCTGATTTTGAAAGGTATGTGGTATGCAGGAATAAAAATTGGTTTTGTACCTTTCTCTAAGTTTACCTTATGTTCTAACTTATTAATTAATCCCAGTTTATCCCCTCTTAAAGCTACCATGTCCCCAAATTCTGCCAAGAGCTAGCCTACCGCTTCTATATGCTCTTTATAATCTGCATTAGCTAAATGTTCTCTGAATATTTGCTTCCTTGATTGCATTTCTGCCCATGAAAACTCAGTTTTCCCTTCTACAATAGCTACTGAACCACTGTCATTACTTAAATATTGGAGATCTACCACATAAGTATTATTCCGGTATTTCCTAACTGTATCATTACAGTACAGTAATTCTTCCCATGTAACACCAGTGTTTGATACATGGTTCACTGATGCAGTGCTAATAACCCCTCTTAGTTTCTCATAACTCTCAATTACGCATACTTCCGTGGGTTTTTTTCACTTCCCTCAATTTGACTTAACATAGTCTTTGAACCTGGCATTAAAATAACATCCTCTGATAAAACACATTCATATTTATTGTTAGTACCTCCCCCCGTTCCACGATCCCATAAATATCACCACCCGTGGTTCTCATTGCATCCACCAAGACCATTGTTATGTATCTAGTATCACCAACCCCTAATGTCCATTGTCAAACCCACCAAAATTGTTACCACCGTGGCCCTCAATATCCCGTTTAACATCACTGCAGTTCTTCCCCATATCATCAGTGTGGGTTTGGTATCACCACTCCCCATATCCCCTGTATCATTACCATTAGCGCGGCCAAACATACCCCCATTTTCAGTAATCCCCATATCCTCAGTTTCACTTGCATCCTCATAAGGGATAAAAACACCGGGTATTCCCACAGTTATACCACTAACACCTGCATGGACCGATATCTTGTGTCTTCTACAAGCAGGATGGCCCAGCAAAAGTCTGTTGCCCAATGTAACCCCTATTATAACCAAAAATGGTTCTATTAACACTCTATCACCCAGAGTAAATCGTATTCTAACAAAACCCAGGGTGTTTAACTTATGGGCTTGCACATCACACATCATCTCTGTTTAATGGTATCAAAGGGTAATGGGAGAACTTGGATTGATACAGATATGGTCCATTAAATTGATAGACGTGCTGGTGTCTTTAAAGATTGGGATATCCACGTCCTCCACTGTTCCATATGTAAGTGTTACATAATAAAAATATGGAATGTTATTCCATAATATAAAAAACTAAAACTATGATTAATTAAAACCAGTGACCCAAGAGGTCAACCAGATTGCTTGCAGGAATGTGATCAGACCAGAGACGATAAGTATGCTAAGATGACATATACAGTAAGTCCTCGGGTTACGCTGGTCTCGACTTACGATGTTTCGTGGTTACGAACGCGCCCCCATAAAAATATAAAAAATAATATTTTGCGTCGTTCCGTCTTACGCGGTTTAGCGTTCGTAAGCAACGTAAACAAACGCGAACTAGTTCCAGGCGCAACGGCGGAAGAATACGCTTTGTGGGGGAGAGGACGGGCGTCGCTTCGCTACGCTCAGTCCTCGCCCATACGCCATTTTGGTTTGTTTACACTGCCTCTCTCTCCTCGTGTTGTATCGTTTTTGTAACTTTTTGCTCTTTGTTATGGCTCCCAAGCGCAAGGCGGACTCTTCTGATGGTAGTGCATCGAAGAAAGAAAGGCCATCACCATGGAAATTAAAGTGGACATTATAAAGCGATCTGAGAAGAGAAACGCCAACAAACATTGGCCGCTCGCTTGGCCTTAGCCGTTCGACCGTTGCTACCATTATCAAAGATAAAGAGCGCATCGTTGAACATGTGAAAGGATCTGCTCCTATGAAAGCGACAGTGATAACTAAGCAGCGTAGTGGTCTAATAATTGAAATGGAAAGGTTATTGGTGCTTTGGTTGGAAGACCATGTTCTCCAGTACTAGTTTGTTTCTGCCTCACCTCAAGAATCATCTGCCTCAGCATCTCCAGCAACTTCTGGAGGTTCTTTTTCTCTTCACTAACCTCCCCCAGTCTCTCCAGCACCGCAGCTTCCTCTCCAGTGTGCAAGCCAATCAAACTAATAAAGGTAAGGAATGTTCTCTCGTTGTTATTGATAGGTATTTACATTAAATCATGGTGGTATTTTTCAATGTTCCGACTTACGCTGAAAATCGTGTTACGATGCATCGTAAAATAACGGATCTACGTCGTAACTCGAGGACCCCCTGTACAATAAAGTAGGCTAAGAT
>NC_061087.1:58875930-58894168 GCF_015104395.2 Macrobrachium nipponense | reverse complement strand
ATCTTAGCCTACTTTAATTGTTTTATATGTCATCTTAGACATTACCGTTATCGTTGGTCTGATCACATTCCTGCTAAAGGCAATCGGTTGGCCCTTGACCTCTTGGGTCCCAACTGGTTGGTTTTAATTTAATCATCAGTTTTAGTTTTTATTTTTTATTATGGAATAACATTCCATATTTTTATTTATGTAACACTTTACATATGGACAGTGGAGGACGTGGATATCCCAATCTTTAAAGACACCAGCACGTCTATCAATTTAATGGACCATATCTGTATCAATCCAAGTTCTCCCATTACCCTTTGATACCATTAAACAGAGATGATGTGTGATGTGGCAAGCACCCATAAGTTAAACGCACCCCTGTGGGTTTTGTTAGAATAGACGATTTATCGCTGGGTGATAGAGTGTTAATAGAACCATTTTTTGGTTATAATAGGGGTTACATTGGGCAACAGACTTTTTTGCTGGGCCATCCTGCTTGTAGAAGACACAAGATATCGGTCCATGCAGGTTGTTAGTGGTATAACGGTGGGAATACCCAGCCGTGTTTTTAATATCCCTTATAGGGATGCAAGTGAAACTGAGGATATGGGGATTACTGAAAATGGGGGTATGTTTGGCCGCGCTAATGGTAATGATACAGGGGATATGGGGAGTGGTGATACCAAACCCACACTGATGATATGGGGAAGAACTGCAGTGATGTTAAACGGGATATTGAGGGCCACGGTGGTAACAATTTTGGTGGGTTTGACAATGGCATTATGGGTGGTGATACTGATACTAACAATGGGGTCTTGGTGGATGCAATGAGAACCACGGGTGGTGATATTTATGGGATCGTGGAACGGGGGGAGGTACTAACAATAAATATGAATGTGTTTTATCAGAGGATGTTATTTTAATGCCAGGTTCAAAGACTATGTTAAGTCAAATTGAGGGAAGTGAAAAAAACCCACGGAAGTATGCGTAATTGAGAGTTATGAGAAACTAAGAGGGGTTATTAGCACTGCATCAGTGAACCATGTATCAAACACTGGTGTTACATGGGAAGAATTACTGTACTGTAATGATACAGTTAGGAAATACCGGAATAATACTTATGTGGTAGATCTCCAATATTTAAGTAATGACAGTGGTTCAGTAGCTATTGTAGAAGGGAAAACTGAGTTTTCATGGGCAGAAATGCAATCAAGGAAGCAAATATTCAGAGAACATTTAGCTAATGCAGATTATAAAGAGCATATAGAAGCGGTAGGCTAGCTCTTGGCAGAATTTGGGGACATGGTAGCTTTAAGAGGGGATAAACTGGGATTAATTAATAAGTTAGAACATAAGGTAAACTTAGAGAAAGGTACAAAACCAATTTTTATTCCTGCATACCACATACCTTTCAAAATCAGAGAACAGGTAGAAAAAGAGGTCAATAAATGGGAAGAGGAAGGAATCATTAGACCTATGTGTCTCCATACAACTTTCCTCTGTTAGCAGTGCCTAAGAAGGACGGTTCTGTCCGAGTATGCATTGATTTTAGACGTTTGAATGAAAAGACAATCCCTGACTGTTACCCAGTCGCATGCCAGGTTGGTAAACACAGTTTTGCACGGGTTATTTGGTAAATGTTTTTGTGTACATGGATGATATATTAATTGCAACAGACTCGATCGTGCAACACCTGGAAGTGCTTGAGGAAGTACTTAGGAAACTTAGGTTAGCAGGATTGAAAATTAAGCTCGCTAAGTGTTCCTTCTTGAAAAAGCAAATCACATATTTAGGTCATGTCATATCTAAGGAAGGGGTTAGAGTAAACGATGATAAAGTCAAAACAATAGCAGATTTTTGCACCCCGAAATCAGAGAAAGAAATGAAGTCATTCCTGGGGATGGCAGGATTTTTTCATAGGTTTGTGAAAGGATTTTCTTACATAGCAGCTCCACTAACAGACGTATTGCGGGAAGACATTCAGTTTCAAAAACTTAAGGACACGTTAATGAATCCCCGTTCTGAAACTTCCAGATTTCAGCAAACCATTCATATTAGTGACTGATGCCAGTCAGGAGGGTATAGGTGCTTGCCTTATGTAACAATTTGATGGGAATTCAATCCCATAGCATTTATAGCAGGAAAATTTAGGACAAAAGGCAGCAATGAAAGATTAATGGCTACCATAGATAAAGAAGCCTATGCAATAGTATCAAGTCTGGTTCATTTTAAAATGCTACTGATAGAGAATAAAGTAGAAGTCCTTACAGACCACAAGCCATTATTGGATCTTTTTAATAAACCCGATTTGTCACCTAAAAGAGCTCGATGGTTTTTAACTATCAGGGACTTCGATGCAAAGCTCAAATATATAGAAGGCAAATTAAATGTAGTTGCAGATGCCCTTAGTAGAAATTTTTATGATACGGTAGGATCTCAAGTTAGCTATGCTAGTTACTATACTCGGTTTTTTTTCATCTGTCCATCCGCCTGTGGTGTTTTTGTATGGTAACACTGCGTCCCGGGCTTTAGATAGTTATGCTATGTGTAAATTTTAGGTAAATAAAAGGATATCTGGGTGTACATTTGCAACTGAAAAGTGTTTTAATAATTTACTGTATGCAAATTACACCGTTAATATTCAAAATACGATATTATTATAACGAGTATAGTGATTCTATACAATGGGATATAAGTCTCATAGAGCAAAGGCAGGATGAAGATGAAATTTTGGCAGACGCAAAAGCGTTTCTTAGAGGGGAATTACAGGCGGCCCGCGGTTAATGGCACAATCACTCAACGGCGAATCGGTTTTACGGCGGTCGTCAAAAATATTCATTAAAAAAATAAGGCTTTTTAAAGGTATCTTTACGGCACAAATTTCAGTTAACAGCGCCGCTAGCGCCGTTGTCTAACGAGTTCATACATATGTAGAAATGCCGTTCAGGGACCATAAAGGTTATACAAATTATATTAACAAATTTATGGAGAGTTATTACGTAGGTATTAGGGTAAAATATATGCCTCTGACTTAAGTGCAAATTTAGCTATGGATGTGTCGATTCATAATTGTTCATACTTTTGTTTAAAATGTGTGTGAAAATGTATTATGTGAAAGGCATTTTTATTTCTGTACAGAAATAGGATACAAAGGCAGCTTTTGAAACTGCCCTTCACGATACCAAATACGATGTTTTTTCATGTTCTTTCTTGTAAACCGCCGCCTGCCGCTCTTCCGAAAATATCGATTTAAAAAAAGTGCAAATTAGCGATCGATGTGTCGATTTTATAAATGTTTATCTTTTATGTTTAAAATGTGATGAAAATGTATTACGAATAAGGTATTTTTATTTCTGTGCAGAAATATGATAAAAAGGCAGCTTTGAAACTCCCTTCAAGTTATCGACTACGATGTGTTTTTCAAGTTCGTTCTTGTATGCCGCGGCGGGATACAAGAACGAACTTGAAAAACACATCGTAGTCGATAACTTGAAGGGGTTTCAAAAGCTGCCTTTTTATTCATCATTTCTGCACAGAAATAAAATACCCTATTCGGTAACATTTTCATACACATTTTAAAACATAAAAGCATAAACATTTATAAAAATCGACACATCGATCGCTAATTTGCACTTGCCGCCGTCTGCCGCTCTTCCAAAAATATCAAGTTAAAAAAAAAAAAAAAAAACAAAAAAAAAAAAAAAAAAAAAAAAAAAAAGGTGCAAATTTAGCGATCGATGTGTCGATTTTTCAAATGTTTATGCTTTTATGTTTAAAATGTGTATGAAAATATATTGCGTAAAGGTATTTTCATTTTTGTACAAAAATAAGATACAAATTAAGGCAGCCTTTGTAACTACGCTCCACGTTGTCATGGGGATGGTTTTTCATGTTCGTTCTTGTCCGCCAGTTCCGAAAAATGCATTGTGTTATTTTATTAATTATGCATCTTTTCCATAAATCCTTTAAAAAGTTATACATTATTTCACTGTATCCAAGAATATTGTATGTATTCTCATATTATTGTATTTTAAAATACTACGGCAAACTTAAGCCCGTATTCCGCGGAGCGGCCAATGTTGTGGTTTGAAATCAGCTGATGAATACGAGTCTGTTTCACCATAACGCAATTCTGAGCGAATGCTCTTGCTTCTAGTTAGCATAAACGAATATCTAGATACTTGACTTATATGAGACAAAGTTATTTTTTCCTTATACAGCGTGTTTTTTAGGTGGAAATATTTATTGAATATGTCTCGTTGTGAATGTGAACTACTATTTTTTTCGTTAACAGATTACGTTGGCGGCATGTTTATTGCGTAAAAAATTACGTGATTCGTTCGCAATACGTAATCCTTTATGTCATCGTAATACGAACTTTACGTTATTTATCTTATATCGGCGTGAAACCAACAGTAAAATGTGTCCTTTCAAGCACAGTAGTTTTGATTAAAATGATTTTATCCCAATTTCATCTATGGTTGTGTGTGATGGCAGACGTTTACTGCAGTTTTATCCTTGTTGCCGATGTACGATAATAGTCATTAGCAGCTTGAACAGTTTTCTCAGCTTCAGTCATAATTAGGTTTAAATTTAACGGTATATTTCCGGATTGATCTTTAATCTATATTGATCTCTGATCTATAGCGAATAAGTTATTACATTAAGATATCTCAGTTCTATTCTATACATAACGCCATTTATAACAAATACGGTAATGTTGCACTGTAGTACAATGATCGAAATACAAGCCAAACAGATGTTATCCAGTTCAGTTGTACTTAAAAAAAAAAAAAAAAGTCGTTTTCTCGTTCGGTTGTTCATGGTTGTGCACGTTCACACAACGAGTATAACGTTAAAACCATACTTTCATCATTCTCTTTTGCTGTTATTGAACTTATGTAACTAGAAGATGGATAAAGTTAGGCCATTGTAATTTGATCTCTCATAAAATCGAACTATCGTAAGACTAATGATCGTAACCTGAACACTACAGCTACCTGTACACTGTATAAACTTTATTATATCTTTACATACTCTAGACACCCACATGTACTGTACAGTAAATTCTATAGTACTATACTGCATAAATAATTTTACTTATTGCGCCGTTGTGGGATTAGGGCCCCTTTGACTGGTCTAGAGTTTCGAAAGAAGGTGTGCGGCGGCCGTAGGCTTTAAAATCGCTCAGCGTCGAAAATCGCTTGGCGTCGGTGGCCAGGAACGGAACCCCTGCCGCTAACCGAGGGCCGCCTGTATTCAGGAAAGGTTGTAAGTTACCTTTTTGGGGTTTAGAATTAGAAGGTAATCTGTTGGTCAGTTAAATTAAATATAAATTAAGGACTAGTGAAAGTAAGAGAGACAACACAGATCGTGATTACGAAAGTCCTAATTCCAGTGGTTTTGGATATAGTACATTGCAGGCTCGGTAGTCCACACTTGGGAATAGAAAAAACGTATAATGAGGTGCGTGCTAAATATATTTGGAAAAATATGGGGAAAGATGTGGAAAATTTTGTGAAAAACTGCACAGTATGCAATGCTTGCAAACCTGCAAGGATAACTTTCTGCAAATTAGGGTCATATCCAATACCAAGTAGACCTTTTCAGAGAATACATATGGATGTCCTAGGAAATTTTTGTGAATCTAGATAAGCGAATAAGTACCTGTTGGTAATAATAGATGAACTAATGAAGATAGTAGAAATTTTTCCACTTCAGCATAAACAGATATGGTTCACCCGAGTTTTATTGACTGAAAATGGCAGAGAATTTGTAAGCAAAACTTTAGAATGTTTGGCAGAAGTCATGAGGATACAGAAAGTAACAATTATTCCATACAGACCTGAAGCTAATGGGTTATGTGAACGAGAAAACAGGAAAGTGCTCGAAGCTCTCAGGAAGACTGTAGGAGGAAATGATAAAAACTGGGATAGATATATAGATGTTGTTAGACATACCATCAACACTATGGTTAGTGATTCCATTAAAATGTCTCAATTTGAAGTATTGTTTGGTTGCCAGGACGAGGCACATTTGATCTGTTAACTATACCTCATCAAGGAGAAGATACAATCGAAGCATTAATTTCCACAGCAAAGGAGAGACATGCTTATCTCAGCCGTAATCTCAAGGCTACGACCCGAGAAATGGTGGAAGAAGTTAATAAATAAACATTCGATGTTAAAATCGCTGTTTGGGAGATATGCATTTTTAAAAATCAATGAGAGAGAATGAACTAAATTACAAATTGGGTCTGAAATTTGAAGGTCCTTTTAGTTATTGAGGAAAAGACAGGAAACAGATTCATAGTCTTAGATGAAAAGATAGGTCGGTCAAAATTCACTCATATATCTAAACTGAAAAGGGTTGGTTGCAGTAACTAATAATATCATGCAGTTGCATTTTTTATTGATTTTGCAAATTGATGACAAAATGTGATTAATCAGTTTAATGTAATGGTAACTCTCCCTTTCATTTCTTCTACTATTTTTCCTATCATGTACAAACTGCAGCGATTTGGCATAAAAACCAGAGATAATTATTTCATGATGAAAAACGGGGTGGAAAATATGGGAAATTTCTGTTAAGTTGAGAAATATTATAAGAGGTCCGTGTGTTGATTCCTGGCGGTATTGGTTCATTGGGGCTGAATTTTTTGCGGCTATAATTTTTGGGGGCTGAATTTTTTTTGTGGATATAATTTTTGGTGGCGATCTGTGGTTTTACGAGCCAAAGAGGTGGGGATTGTGGTTCTTTTGGTAATATGGCTCTTGGGGGTGGCACTAGTGCATTGTGGTTTTATGGGGCCCTATAAAGGTGTTGTATTTTTATTTTCACCAGTGGTTATATTTGGTGGTATATAATAGTTGAATTGTGGTTTTCTGTGGTTTATATCCGGACTACGTGGTTATTGGGGTTTTATATACATGTGGCAATATCATGAATGAGTTATGTTTTTGAGGACAATTTTTGGGTACCCTTGAGGTGACAACAAGGATGTCCTGAGGATAATTTTTGAGGAGTGTGGTGCTATAGAATCAGTAACGATTTATGAGGATTCCCACCAACGATTTCATAAATGATTTTTTGGGCCATTTGATGGAATGATGATTTCTGAGTTTATGAGTCTGACTAGACAAGTCCATAGTGAGATTTGAGCACATGCTGTATACTCAAGTGGCTTAATGCTGACAATGCTGCGATGAGACCGGTTGTTGATATTTTCTTTTGGAGTTGATTACTCGAAAGTTTGCACCGTTTTCAGGAATGTCGATGATGACATTCCATGGGGAAGGATTTAAGGGGTCAATTAGAGTCAATAGGATGTTGCGGCAGCAATTTGCGGGGCAATACATACTGCGTTTTATATGGAAAGCAACTGAACTTACATCTCTCCTTATACATTTTGTAATGGGAAAAGTTGAATATTTTTTTTTTCCTACAGGAAGGGAAATTTGTAACTCGGGGTTAAGCTTTACATAGGATTTCTATTATAGAAAGGAGGTAAAATTTATCTTGGGATATGTAAGATAGAAGGGATATTCAGCATTATATTTGAGGGAGGTTAGCTGTACAAACATTACAGGGGTTTTGCTGTATAGACATTATAGGGGTTTTTGATAGTATATTTGTCAGATACGGGATTAATTATGAGGATTCAGTAGATAAAGACCATATTTTATTTTAGTGAGGAGTTTCAGTCCTTAATAATTGACTATGAGATTGGGTATATTAGTTTATGACAGATTCATGTATTAAAGCAAGACTATTTGTTTTAAGATCATGTAGACTTTTCACATAAGGACACATGATGACTTTAAGAGAATTCCCAACTTCACGCGAGGGTGACAACGAAAACAACTTAGGATCTACAACACCAGAGGTCAGATCTTTACACGGGCGACAATGTTATGGATCGCCTTTGTATGGACGAGATGTTGTCAGTGGATCATCTCAGGATACATTCTGAGACAAATCAGGAGGCTACAATCTTCTACGAGGCGGGTGCAAGACGCACTTGCATGGGAGTCACAGGATATTTCAAGTTGACAACAAGGTGACGGTTACGATTCCTTCATCGGAAGACGTCAATCTACAGTTCAGCAACGAGGGTGTTAGGATACACCTACAGGGGTCGCAGACGCTTAATAATGGCGCATGCAGAGTTGTTTCAAGATGGTTCACGTGCTCAGCCAGGATCTACAATTATTCGACAAAGGCGTTCATGAAACACTTACATGGGTGGGACCACGGGGCAATTCAGTTCCGCTACACAGGAGACTGTTACGGTCCCACCGCTAGAGGATAACAACGGGGATTCTTCTTCAACGAACACTACACGGTTCCAGTGATTGCAGTTATAATAGCTATAATGATAGTCGAAATATGTCATGAAAGACATCTGGACTTGATGGTAGCCAGAAGCAAAGCTGGTTGAATGTAACATCAGATGTCACATAAGAATTGGTCTGAAGAATGCACTGGGATGATACAACTTTTGGAGAGAAACTAGGAGGAGGAGCCAGAGGTGGAAGCCTGTTCATGCCTTTCCCAGAAGGTGAAAAAGTGCTTGGCTGTTATTTTTTTTTTTTTTTCACAGAAATGAAACTTATCCAAACTCAACTGAGCTCTGCATGAATTGTAATCTAGCCTTGTCTTCATCTATGACTTTTCTCCATGGTTTTTTAGCTGGTTCTCATCTGGCTACTCCCATAACTATTAATTTTATCGCCACCTGCTTCTCACCATTTCTTATTACATTTCAAAATCATCTCATACTTGAGAATCCAAACATCTGCTATGACATCTGTTCAATTCCCCTTAAGTATGTAATAAGGTCTTCTTAAATCACTCCATGATGAATACTGTACTAGTTGTTTGTATTCATATCTTATTTTTCCTTGTCAAAGTTCATGTTTATGCTGTAGAGTAGTACAAGCCTTATGCATAATAAATATATTCTTGGTTTATTAATGGTATACATACTCTTGAGAGTTGCTTTTTCATTTTGTTCACCATAATTAACAATAATTGTTGTCTGAAAGAAAAATGACTGAAATACTTTCCACTTACCTCGTTTATTAGAAGGTTTTCCAGATGTAACCTTCCGGTCTTCCCCTGAACGCACAGTAACCAAGATTGGTTTTCCATCTGGCAAAGTACAAATCAGGTATTTAAAATCATGTTATAAAAATCTGCAGGGTGGCATTAATCATGTAATAAAACGACTGAATAATTAAAACAAAAAACAATAAAGCTAAACATATCTGCATCAAAATTCATGAAATCCATTTATCATTTACATCAAAATTCTAAAAGCTTTCATTTCACAACTTCACAAGACAATTCTTCTGCTGTTCCAACGACAACTAGAAACATTCAAACTAAACAGGCAGTCCTTGGTTATCGGCAGACTCAGTTAATGGCAATCCAGTTTTATGGCACTTATCTAACACCATAAAATCGGTGATTTATAGCGTCATAACAGGCCAACTGGAGCCAATAATTGAGTTATGGTGCCATAACATACCTAACAGTGATGCCATTAACCAATACTAAGCGTCATAAATCACCAAGTTTTGATTAATGGTGGTTTTTGTGTATCGGCACCCCGCCGAGAACGGGAACCCCCCTCCCCCATAAATAGGGACTGCCATTATAACCCTGTGAAAATACAAATTTACAGTTTCAAAGCCTACAAACTACTTTTCCATAAGATTTCCCTAGAAGTTTTATCTTACAATGGGGGGACAAACAAATACAGGCGGCCCTTGGTTAGTGGCAGGGGTTCTGTTCCTGGCCGCTGACGCTAAGCAATTTTCAACGCTAAGTGATTTTAAAGCCTACGGCCGCCGCACACCTTCTTCAGGAATAATAGACCAGTTAACAGCGCCCTAGACCAGTCAAACGGCGCCGTAATCCCGCAATGGCGCAATAAGTAAAATTATATTTATGCACTATAGTATTATAGAATTTACTGTACAGTACATTATAATATTATAAATACTGTAAAGTGAAAAAAGCCTAGCTTTAATCCTTTGGGTGCCTAAAGTATGTAAAGATATATTAAGGTTTTATACAGTGTACAGGTAGCTGCAGTGTTCAAGTTACGATAATTCATCTTACGATAATCCGATTTTATGAGAGACCAAATTAAAATAGTCTAACTTTATCCCATCTTCTAGTTACATAAGTTCAAAAGAGAATGATGAAAGTAGGTTTTAACATTATACTTGTTGCGTAAACGTGTACACTGTACAGCCATGAACAACTAAACGAGAAACAACTTTTTTTTTTTTTTCTAATTCTAACCAAATTGGATAACAATATCCGTTTGGCTCGTATTTCAATCATTGTACTATGGTACACTATTACCGTAGTCGTTATAAATGATGTTAAGATGAATAGGAATGAGATATCTTACGGTAATAACTTTATTTCCTATAGATCAAAGATCAATCGGGAAATATACTGTTAAATTTAAACCTAGCCCTTAATCGCCGAGCCGGTATTTCCAAAAGTTTCTTCTGTATGCCGGCGGGGTTTTGGGAGTGAGCGCCGAAGCGGAAGTTTTTTTTTTTTTTTTTTAAATCACAGCACGCTTAGTTTTCAAGATTAAGAGTTAATTTTTTGGCTCCTTTTTTGTCATTGAATGAAGTTTAGTATGCAACCATCAGAAATGAAAAAAAAAAAAAAAAAACATTATCATATATAAATATTATTGTATACAAATCGCGCTGTGAGCAAAAGGTTTAAAGCTAATGAGTTTAGTTTTTTTCGCTGTATTCTACACTAAATTGCGATGATTTTGGTATATAACAAATTGTAAAACGATCAAAGCAACAAAGAGAAAATATAAATTTTCATAATACGTAAAAATTTATTATTTGGATACTTACCTACTGTTAAATTTAGCTATATCTCCCCGCCAATTAGGCGAGTCGGCATTCAAACAAAAAAATCGAATGGCTGCCTGGATGACTGTCTAGTTTACCTGTTCTCCACCAGGTGTGTTTTGAATATTTTAGCTCGTCAGAATTCTCCTTGACAGCCCACTAAGTTGTGGGGAGGCTGGGTGGGTCTACTTTAACAGTGTTAAAGTAGGAAAGTATCCAATTAATAAATTTCATTATGAAAATTTATATTATTTGAGATGAATCTTACCTACTGTTTAAATTTAGCTGATTCCCACATTAAGAAGAGGATGGTGGGTTAGTGCAGCTAGACAAAATTCTGCTCAGCCATTCGAGCTAAAGGTTTTACTTATACAAAACCCAAAAAACATTCTCACCTGATCTGGAATCCTTGGTGGATTTTACTACCACCAGAAGTTGGATTCCATTCAGGGAGCAAGGCTCTCATACGTTTGCAGCAAAGAGCAGCCTTGCGGAGAAAACTGCTTCGATTCAGCCAGCATGAAACACAAGCGGTATGAGGGACCCCTGTGCCTGGGTCCAAAAGCCCTATCAAACGACAGTCACTTAAATGAATACCTTACAATACACAGGTACACTCCTATACAAAATTTGTACCTCACGCTCCCAAAATATTAAAACCCGGGATTTAAACAAAAGAGCCAAAAGAATTGCTCTTTTTCGGTTCAGGAAAAGACTACACCACTACTAGTAGCGGATTAAGGGCTTTACTGTTTTCAAACACAATTCTGTATACTTAAGGTAGTGATCGGGCAAAAACTGAATTGTACTTCTACTGTGACACATCAATCCTATTCTGGAGCAACAAATTGACTTAACACTAAATGAAGTTGCAACTGCTGCTCACATCATGAATGTTAACTTCAATAAGGTAGAAAGAAATGGAGCTGGTTTGCATGCACTAGCCTATCCATATGTCACAGAGGACCTTGTGTCCCTTGACAAAGTTCCTAAAAATCATAACACAAAAGGTAAACTTTGCCTCTTCCAGGGTTAACCTTCACAAATACATTCTAGGTTTTCTAAAACCACAAAACAAAAGTTAATTTTTCCTTAAAGTTTAACCATTGGCAAAGGCATTATAAGTTTCTAAAAATCACAACACAAAAGGTTAACTTTGCCTCTCCCAGGCTTAACCTTCACAAATACATTCTAGGTTTTCTAAAACTACAAAACAAAAAGTTAACTTTGCCTTCAAGCTTAACCATTGGCAAAGACAGCTAGGTTTTCTAAAAACACAAACAAAGGTTGATTTTTGCCTCATTCCAAGCTAACCTTTGACATCATCTGTTTTCTTAATCCTTTTAACCGTTTACTACGTATATACATAGCACGCCAATGCTACCTGAGCCGTTTAGTACGTATATATACGGGGAGCAATGTTTTGACTGCGACATTTAGTACGTATATATAAGATTGATTTTTCCTGCCTTTCTTTCAAGGTAAATCCTCTATAATGTATTCTCTCTAGGTCCGAATTAGTGTTGTCGACCTTATCCAAACAAAAACACTTTCTCCCAAACCCCTTTTATCAATAATTTTCCTGATTTTCTATATCTAAAGCGGGAATTCGCCAATCACTTGGCAGAGTCGCTATGTAGCGAGAGAACACGCTGCTGGCTGGTCGTTCATTTACACAGAATTTTGGTCTAAGCCAACTTAGCATCGGTCTTGTTTTTTTTTCTTTTGTTTTTCTTTTCCAGCTCTAGCACAAATGAAAAACGATAAGTACGTAATTGTAATTTATTGATATTTTTCCCACTGAAATATAAAAAAATGTACTGGAACGTTACAGAACAAGAGGTTAGGTGTAGAACGCACAAACTTTCATTTATGAAACAATGCACAAGTACCATACTCTAAATGAAAGTTATGTACAAAATTCTTACACAACAAACATTGCTGAAAATTCATCCGACAGTGATAATGATGAAAACGAAAACAGAGGGTAAACAAAGTAAAGACAATAAATTATGAATATGTGTAATGATTCTGAATGGGTTGCCAGTAATTTCCGGTCCTAAGATTTCATATTTGACAACGGTGGCAGTTTCATTACATCGATAAAGGAAAATCTATAAAAACAGATGATGAAATTTATCTCTATCACCATTTTCTAAATCAAATTACCCTTTGGTCTAAGTCGTATGAAGAGAGAGAGAGAGAGAGAGAGAGAGAGAGAGAGAGAGAGAGAGAGAGAGAGAGAGAGAGAGAGAGAGAGAGAGAGAGAAACTGTTTTCTTCGTATTCTACTTTACCATCCTTTGAACACTGATGCCATATACAGAAATTCAAACCTAACAATTTTGACATTAATAAAATAGAACATTAGAGAACTCTAACAGCACTACAAGAAGAACAATATATATGAGTATGTATGAGTGCCATGTATATAATTTGACTTATAGTGCACACAAAAACACTGTACACAATATGGGTGTCATTAGCTACGCTTCCAAACTTCTTTCCCCCTTACAATCTGACTACAGATAATTTGCATTCCACAATTCGGGGTTCTTTAATCCGGCCATAAAAATCTACTTATCCCTCCCCCGGGCTGTCCAGAAGAAAGAGGCCCTTCCAGAACAAGGCCGAGTTAATCTGCCATCACTTGAGGAACCAATAAATTTTTTTTTCATTGCACTGTTTTATTTATTTTCATCAGTGAGTCTGGGCTAGACATTGGGAGTTGGTATGATTTACAGTGGTCCCCCCGTATTCGCGGGGGATGCGTACCAGACACCCCCCCCCCCCCCCGCCCCCGTGAATAGTTAGAATCCGCGAATGTTTGGAACCCCTATAAAAAACACTAAAACCAGCCTATTTCGTTAGTTAAAAACTTAAGAAAAACCACTAAAAATTTTCATACTGTTTTTTTAAATAGTTTATCACAAAAAGTGCATTTTATGATGAAATTGATAACAAAAACCAGAATTGTGGATATTTCTCATAGAAAAATACCGCGAATGCGCGAATTTTCCGCGAATAATGCAGGGAAACGTTCCCGAGAGAAATCTGCGAATGTGTGAGTCCGCGAATCCGCGGAAGAACACGAATACGGGGGGTCCACTGTATTTAGGTTATTAGAAACTAGATTATCTTCACCATACCTTTTTATCAAAGCAGTTTACTAAATTTTAGTTCTTCAGATTTCAGTTAATTTTACGTCTTCACGGTTAGATACCAGAACCTAGCATGGAAAGGTGTGGCAGCGTGTTGCCGCATCTACACGACACCCAAGCTAGGTCAAGGTTTTTTATAGAATGAAATCCGGGAAAAGTGGCAGAGTCTAAAATGAACCATGTCCATGGTCATTTTGGTTGACTATGATAGGGATAAACTGGCATATACAGAATTTGTACGATAACACCGTAGTTGATATTGAATGAAATGATCGGTTGTTTTTTTGTTTTACTGCTCCCGTTACCTCCAACCCATGATGAATTTGATGCGCTTGGTATTAGGGTGTGGAATTATAACGAGTCCTTTTGAAAGATTCCAGTTCCTTCTTTCATTGATGATGGCCAGTTCGGAATTCCCTTGTCGACGGTCAAATGTCACGAGGAAAGTAAAATTTGTTTGCCTGTACAAAAGAGATCACTAAATCTGCCATTGCCCATGAAACAGGAATTGGGAATCGGTCAAGAGGACTAGGGATAATCCAAGGCATCATTCTCTTACTAATGTTCGAGTGGTTCCACCCACCAAACTCGATGCAGGTGTAAGGAAAGAAGAGATGACAAACAAAAAAAACAACTGATCATTACCTTGGACATGCCCTCTCTCTCTCTCTCTCTCTCTCTCTATGATAATATATATATATATATATATATATATATATATATATATATATATATATATATATATATATATAGTGGTCCTCCCGTATTCGCGGACTCACACATTCAAGGATTTTTCTTTGGAACCTATCTAGAAATTATTCACGGACGGACTCGCCCATTCGCGGAATTTTCCAATGAAAATAATAACTAATCAGTGTATATTGATGTTTATTTTCATGACTAAATACATTTTTATGATACAAAAATGATATACTAATTTTCAAATATTAATTTTGATTAATACTGTATTAGTAAGTTTAATAAGTTTAAATAATATCACAATAAAAATAATAATTCAACTCTCTCTCTACTACAAAGATGTGGTTTTTTTTTGTATGATAAATAAATAATTTACTATTTTCAAATATTAATATTAATTTATACAGCAATAATATCAATTCATTAAAGAAAATACCATAGTGAATTAGTAAGATTTTAGCTTATAAATTTAAAAAATTAAGGAAGAATGGAGGAAATCCCAGCCTTCTTTCTCTAACTCCAGGTACTAAAACTGTCAGATATACATATCAAGTTTAAGTGACAGGAGGGGAAGGAGCTGTTTTGTTGCTGCCACCAAGTGCTCATGAAATTCCCCCCCCCCCCTTTCCCCCCCCCTTTCTCTCTCTCTCTCTCTCTCTCTCTCTCTCTCTCTCTCTCTCTCTCTTAATGAGACTCGAGATTTTTTATAGTACTTGTACTATTTGTTTTTAATACTTTCAAATAATAATAATAATAATAATAATAATAACTAATTACAAAATTCATATTATGTGATAGTATCTTACAGAAATACAATACTAATCTATCCATGTCACTTTAATTAAGGTTAACTCTCTCTCTCTCTCTCTCTCTTTTGTTTTCCACACAAGATAAGTGTTCATAGTGGTAACTCCCTCCCTCTCTTTCGCTGGGAAGCGTTATAAAGTATTTTTTGAGAGAACAGAGAGATAAACACTCACTCTCACTCTCTCTCTCTTTTACCGAGGTGAAGAATTTTTATGGTACTAGTATGTAAAATGTTACTGATAATTTCAGTTATTAATAATAATAATAATAATAATAATAAAAAATAAAACTGTAAGTACAAAATTCATAAAATGGTAGTATTTCAAAGAGATGAAATGACCTTTCCATTTCACTTGTAAGGATAACTCCTCTTTCTTACTGAGGTGAGAGAATTTTTATGGTAGATGCACATGTTTTATCTTATTTTCAAATAATAATAATAATAATAGAAGTACTACTATTACGATAACTAATTTCAAATGAAAATTCTTCCCTTCCTCTTTTTCTGTATCAATTTCCCTACCTCATAACTCCAGTGACGCTTGGAGCTGGGATTGGGAAAGTAACAATGCCATACAATGGTCAACGAATTTAATGGTTTTATGTAATCTCTCTCTCTCTCTCTCTCTCTTACTGAGATGAGATCATATTCATGGACGTGTATGTAATAAGTTTATCATTAATTATTTTTCCAATAATAATACTTTAACTGTAGTACAAAATTCATATGCGAGTATTTGAATACAATATTAATTCCATTTCTCTCTTTTAAAAAATACCGTAAGGACAACTCTCTCTCTCTCTCTCTCTCATCTCTCTCTCTCATCTCTCTCTCTCTCTCTCTCTCTCTCTCTCTCTCCACAAGATACTTGTCACAGTGGTAACTCTGTCTCTCTTGGCTGCAAGTGTTATAAGTACATATGTAAGTATATACCTTTAAGGCTACTAATGTTTAGGATTACTTTGAAATTATATTAACCCTTAAACGCCGACTGGACGTATTTTTACGTCGACATTTTTTGTCTCTCGGGTGCCGACTGGACGTATTTTACGTCGACATACAAAAGTTTTTTTAAAAATGCGCGGAAAAACTACTTTTTAGGCCTACCAGCCGAAAACTCTTGAATCACGCGCCTTGGGGGATGCTGGGAGTTCATGGATCAAGGTGTTGTTTTGTTTACAATCGTTACGCAGGCGCGCAAGCGCGAATTTCTTTCTTGCTGCACACTAAAAAGTATCTGTGACATCTCGGAAAATTATTTCGTCACTTTGACATAATTTTTTTACCATTTTAAATTAGCCGTTACAGAGTATATATGAAAATGTGCGCATATTTTTATGTAGAATACAACAATAAATACTCATGATTGTAGCTTTTATCAGTTTTAAGATATTTTATATAAATAACGATAAGTGCCAAAATTTCAACCTTCGGTCAACTTTGACTCTACCGAAATGGTCGAAAAACGCAATTGTAAGCTAAAAACTCTTATATTTAGTTAATATTCAATCATTTAACTTAATTTTGCAACTAATTGGAAGTCTCTAGCACAATATTTCGATTTATGGTGAATTTATGAAAAAACTTTTTCCTTACGTCCGCCGCGCGGGTAACTTCCGAAAAATAATCTACATGCGATTGTGGTAATGTTTGCACCATTTTAAATTAGCCGTTACATAAAGTTTATATATGAAAAATAAAAGTGCGCAATTTCATGCACAATACAACTAAAAACAACCCATGGTTGTAGCTTTTATCAATTTTGAAATATTTTCATATAAAAAATGATAAGTGACAAATTTTCAACCTTCGGTCAATTTTGACTCTACCGAAATGGTCGAAAAACGCAATTGTAAGCTAAAACGCTTATATTCTAGTAATATTCAAGCATTTACCTTCATTTTGCAACAAATTGGAAGTCTCTAGCACAATATTTCGATTTATGGTGAATTTATGAAAAAACAAAAAAATAACATTTTCTTACGTCCGCGCGGTAACTCTTCCGAAAAAATCATACGTGCGATGTGGTAATGTTTGCACCATTTTAAATTAGCCGTTACATAACGTTTTATATATGAAAATGTGCGCAATTTCATGTATAATACAACAATAAATAGTTGAAGGTTGTAGCTATTCTCATTTTCGAAATATTTGCATATAAATCACGATAAATAGAAAAAAAACCACGTTCGGCGGTCAAATTTGACTCTACCGAAATGGTCGAAAAACGCAATTGTAAGATAAAACTCTTACAGTCTAGTAATATTCAGTCATTTATCTTCATCGTGAAACAAATTCGAAGTCTCTAGCACAATATTTAAATTTATGGTGAATTTTTAAAAAAAACTTTCCTTCCCTCCGCCGCGCGCGGATTCTCCGCCACAATCTCCGAAATGCGTAAGTCCCATTCTCGGAATATTTGCTCCGTTTCATATTAGGCATTTCATAGAGTTTTATATATGAAAATGTGCGCAATTTCATGTAGAATAAAACGAAAAATATTTGAAAGTTGTAGCTTTTCTTATTTCCGAAATAATTGCATATATATATATATATAAAAAAATTCACATTCGGTCAACTTTAGCTCGTCAGATATGGTCGAAAAAACTGCATTTGTAAGCTAATATTCTTACAGTATAGTAATATTCAATCATTTGTCTTCATTCTGAAACATATTGGAAGTCT
>NC_061087.1:58848971-58875430 GCF_015104395.2 Macrobrachium nipponense | reverse complement strand
GAGCCACTGAGGCATTCTATCAGCAGTGCAAGTAGCATCTTGCTCGCAGCCCCATCAACTCATGGTGTATTTTACATTCTTTAGCTCTTAATTGCCCTCCTTACTCCCTGAACAATCACTTGCGCCACCATTCACATCTATTTTTCGTTTTCGTAGAAAGAAAAAATAAAGGAAGCGGAAATACTAGTCGACCCAAGACAGCAATCACTTAATATAGCATTCCTCCATTTGAATAATTTATTCTGATATTCATTAGCTCATTAACGTTCGCTTTTACGTTCACTTCCCTTTAGAAATTCGTTCACCCTTTCTCCCACCTTCGTTTTACTTGAAATTTTCCTCGTTCTCTTTATACTCGACTACATTATCATTCCTCCTGTATGCTTGGACACTATCATCTCTTTTGTCTTGCAAGTAACATGAATATGCACATGCATATATACACATACCTATATATTTATATATTATATGCATATATGTATGATACTTTCCCTTAACGGCAATGTAAATTAAGGATTCCACGTACAGGTTTGCTGTTCTTATTGAATACCCTTACCAGTATTAAAATCCAATTGTAGCTGCTTTAATTGAACTAAACATTTATTATGAGCTAAGCATTTAAGATTGCTTTCGATAAGGAAAGTAGATGACAGTATTTGTTAAAATGTAACAAGGCTTAGGGCAGAATAAATTTATTTCAAAAGCAGATTCACATAAGAATTTGATTAAACCATAAAGAAGACGATAGTACAGGAATTCTTTCAATGCTGATTCGACTTATGAATTCATTTAAAAATAAAGGAGAAAAACGACTGTTAAAATAGCTAGAAAGACTAAGATGAACAACAAATTGGTATTTTCCTGATCTGCTTTTTGTTTATTAGGTATGTTAATCGTTTGTAAGAAGAAACTCTTGTAAGACATCTGTGAGTTTTATATATATAAATCAATCTTAGTTGAACGAATTTTTTATTTTCGTATTAGTGGCAACAAAAGGAAGTCATTTATGCCATAGGGAGGTAAAACTGATTAGATAAACTGTCAACTGTATCGTTTCCTTATGGCATTATTATTTTTCTTTAATTTACATTCGCTGAAACCTTCCTTGATTACTGTCAAGAGTTTTGAGTATTCATAATTTTTATGAAAAGAGATGACATTTAGAGGTAATGCTTTTCCCACTTTACCCATAAAGGTCACCCGGTTCCACAGTTGGAGGAATGCGGTATCCAACAGAGAAAGACGCATCGGAGAAGTAAGGTTGAGGAACGGGTGGGCACAGGAAGGAAGGGCCTGCTCTGGGCGCCGGCATCAGGAAAATAGGCCGCTGATGATACAGCCCAAGCGGAAATATGTCTGGTGATGCCGTTGTGGTCAAGTTCTGGGTCTTCGGATGTGGTGCCATCTGCCCACCTGCCCCTAAGGATGCGGGATGAGGAAGCGGAGGCTGCTGCAGGGACGGGCACCAGGGATTCTGTCGGGTCCTTTCTCGACGTGAGAAGCCAGACGTGACGTGTGGTGCCTGTCGGAATCTCGTCTCCATCACTTGATAACAATATTCGGTCGACTGTACCGAATTCCTTCCTCCGTGAACTGGAACAGGTGCCAAAAGCGAAATGGAAATCAGCTCCTTAACTTTTCATTTCTAATTCGAATATCCGAGAATGGCCTTGAGCTCACCACCGAAAGAGACGGTTCTGCTTTGTGTTTTACGGGGTCACAACGTTCACAAAACAAAAATAGTTCATCACAGGACAGGACCACTTCGAGAAACTAAACATCTGACGGTCATTTCCTACCTTCTTTCTCACCTGGTGAGCGCATGCCACGTCTACATTTGGTCGACTCAACACGTAGCAATGCAAAATATTGCCATTTCAATCCGCGGATGTTTATAAATGCTTTCGGCAATAAAAAATTTGCCGAGTCCAAACTTCTGAATCGAACAATTATTAACTTAACACAGAGGCTGGGCGTTTAGAATGCATAACTGAATCGGATGCAAGAAATGAATAAAGAGGGAATGGAAAGTGTTCTTTTGGTGGGACGTATCTTCAATTTTTAAAATTCTATAAAGAGCTAATGTGTGGCAATCTTTATCATTCATTTGCGGTAGGCAGGTAGTTTCTAGTCAGGCAGCCGTTTATACTTATCCCTCATTTTCCAATTATCCACATTTTCCCATATTGCTCCTTGTTTTGCTCTTCGTATAACTTGACATAATCTGCAGCATTTTTTTCCATTATTTCCTTTATCACATTTTTCTTACACATATATTTTCTGGATTGGTTCTCTCTGTTGCTACCGTTTACATCAGTTTGTTTATGTTTGCCAATTATACTACTTGGGACTTGCTTCGATGTTT
Organism: Macrobrachium nipponense; assembly: GCF_015104395.2. Classification (NCBI taxonomy): domain Eukaryota; kingdom Metazoa; phylum Arthropoda; class Malacostraca; order Decapoda; family Palaemonidae; genus Macrobrachium; species Macrobrachium nipponense. Next base: position 58,873,065 of record NC_061087.1, on the reverse strand, counting down.
GCGAAAATGATTCTGCAAAAACATTTTCTATTTTCATCCGATTGTTTCCTTATTATTCAAATATTCATTCTCTTTCCGTCCTTTTTGAAAATATTGAACTACTTTGGTTTCACTCTGATTAAGTTTTAATTTATCTTTATTCTCTTGTACCTCTTAAAAAATTGCTCTCGTTTTCTTTTTATTTAAGAACCGTTTTTTCACGATGCTTTGTAAATTTCTTCGTCAGAGTTATAATATCATACGTACATATATATAATGGAATAGTTTTTCTTAGCGTTATCTTCTTTTAATAACTTTCTGTTATATCTATTTCCTTCTTCATGTTTTCTTCGTAGTGTTATCTCAAGATTTATGTTCATGCCGGCAAACACGTTTTCATCTTTCTTTTCCGTGAACCTTCTCTCCTGCATCTCTATTATAGCCTTCAAATGACTCGCTTTCAACGCACTTGGCGCGAAGGCAATCACAATAAGTACAATAGACTTTAATTCAGGAGATTTTAGGGACTGGATGACCGCATGAGATTTGTTTTGATCGACAAACTGATCTTCTAGGTTACGCTTATAAACATATTTTTCCTTACTATTACTTTTTTGTTTTTGTTCCTTTTTTTTTTTTCATTTTAACTTTTACTATTTTCTATATTTCATGTTTGTCCTTTCCTTACTTTTTACTTATCTATTTTTATCTAATATTTTCTTAACACACACACACACACCACACACACACACACACACACACACACAACCACATATATATATATATATATATTATATATTATATATATATATATTATATATATATATATATAAAAATATATATAGAATAAGTATCACATCCCCGTGATTCATATGAATTATTCGAGCTACAAATCTCCTTTAATATCTAATTCGCTTTACCTCGGGAATTGATATATTTTCATATATGAAATTATATCAGTTCCGAGGTAGAGCGAATTAGATATTAAAGGACATTTGTAGCTCGAATGATATATATACATAAGTATATAGACTTTGGGTCATATTAACGCGTATTGTGCCGGGCAGGTATGTCAGTGACAGCGATTTTGCAGGTGTATTGAACATTGAGCTTTTGGTTTTGCGCCTAGATACTGAGAAGCTCTGTATACACTTGAAACCTGAAACAAATTCAGCTTTATTTCGCCGCTCACTTGGAGACGAGATGTTGCTGGATGTGCGGTTTCGGCAGATGTGCATCTAACGACCCTACGGGATCGATTCCGGCACATAGCGACTGTCTTATTGTGTGATCGGAAAACTCATCCTGTTGAACACATTGAATTCTTTAGTTTGGTCACGTAGGTGTGGCTCGGAAACGCGTGCGCGTTGGTCTGTCACAGTACGTTTTGTTGGAAGGGAAATGATGTAAAATCTCTCGCTCTCACCTAAACTTTTGTTAATGCTCGTTTGGGCTGTGGAGCCTGTCGTTTTGGAGACGGATTCTCCTTTTTGCTGAAAGTGAGTACCGAACTGTGAGAAATGAATGACTTTCCTTTGTACTCTGTGTCTTTACCGGTCTTGGTGAAATTTTTGCTATTTAATTTTACGTTTTTCTATGCCCATTTATTTTCTTACATGATCTTTTTAATACCTGTTTACTTAAGCCATTGCGATGAACTTTTCTATCAGCCTATATATGAGATGTTTCTTCTTTCACAGTGAATATTTCTGAACCCATGTCAACTGACACAATGCTCTGGGTTAACGAGCATCAAGTGAAAAAAGGTGGCCATGTCGTTGAACTGACCCAAGGAAGGCTGCGACCCAACCAAATCCGTCATGTGCGTCCCACTCTGCTAAAACATTTTGTGCTACATAAGTCTCGATCAACTGCCATAATTCAAATACGAGAGGTCCCACACGGTGCATGAGCATGCGTGGCATAATGAATAGACTGCACGCGCAAGGAGCAAAACATTTTGTGCTTAGCCGCAGGTGGATTTGTGTCTCCGAGTAGTAGTCCACGTGAAGGAAGAATTAATTAAATTCAAATGTGATGATTTGTGGTATTTATGATACAGGACTTGAGTAGTTTTTTTATTATTTCATAATGGATGCATTCACGTAAATAGTATTGCTTCAGAAGTAATGTCCTAGACCTGCGTACATTTGGAAAATATGCATTTTTGCACTGCTTAATATATAGTGATCAGTTCATATATATATATATATATATATATATATATATATATATATATATATTATATATATATATATATAAATATATATATTTGATGAAGTATGTAAATTTCCTTTGAAATGATTTAGCACTAGAAAATACAAAACTGATATCTTAATATGCTTCATATCTAGAGATCAATTCATATAGACAGGCATAGGCATAATATATATATATATATATATATATATATATATATATATATATATATATATATATATATGTATATATATAATAATATATATATATATATAATATATATTACTGGTAAAAATGTTCTGTTACAACGGAATTCCATCTAATAAATGGAGCCATAAAAACACCAAAATATAGAGAGAAAAGTACTATATTTCAGAGACTGCTGTCTCTCTCTTCAGGTATATGAATGAGAAAAGTTAACAGAAAAGGAGGTATTTATACCAAGAGATCCATCCACAGGTAAGCCAATTTAGGTCACCCCCGCTGATAATCTTCCTTTAATCTTCTTAAGTGTTGGTTGAATGAAAACCTTGTTGATCACATCTGAAACCCATGCTCCTTTTGAGATGTGCATTACCTGCCTCTCCTTTATTAAGGCCGATTCCATCATTTGACTCTTGTACCGACAGTTGCTGCTATAAATTATATGTGACAAATTCCAGTATTCTATGGTTATGTTCATTTATATGGTTGAAAATAGCTGAGTTCTGTTGTCCATACCTAACTGACCGTTTGTCTTGTATTAATCTCTGGGGAAGTGATTTTCCTGTAAATCCGATGTAAGATTGGTCACAGTCCTGGCATGGGATTTCATAAACCCCTGTTTCCTTGGGGAATGTCTTTTGTTGGACGTTAATCAGGGATTTGGCTAAGGTGTTTGGGTAAGTAAATGCAAAAGGGTTAGATTTTTCGAGGGTCTGAGTCACTGTCTTAATGCTGTCCAGGTGAGGAATTTTTATTTTATTGTTGGGTGTCTCTTTGGTCTTGTTTTGAGGGGGTCGGTAGAAAATTACGCTTGCTTTGTGAATTGCTTTCTCAATTATATGGTCAGGAAACTTTAAAGTCGAAAGTTGCTTACGAATTAGCTCAAATTCTTTTTCCAGGAAATCTGGGGAACAAATTCGTAAGGCTATTAGAACAGGTTGCTGGCTACACCTATCTTGATAGCAATGTCGTGATAGCTAAAGTAGTGAATGTATGAAAGTGAGAACGTTGGTTTTCTGTATATGGTAAATTTGTATTCTGTCGTGTCTCTGATTATTAAAACATCAAGAAAAGGAATTTTGTTGTATGTTTCCCATTCAACTTTAAATTTGATGCTGGGCACTAATGCGTTTAATTTTGAAAGGAACTTTTCTCATTCATATACCTGAAGAGAGAGACAGCAGTCTCTGAAATATAGTACTTTTCTCTCTATATTTTGGTGTTTTTATGGTTTTCTTTTATTATATATATATATATAATATATATATATATATATATATATATATATATATATATATATAAATCAATCTAGTATAATGCATACGAATTGATCACTAGATATGAAGCATATAAAGGTATTAGATTTGTATTCGTAGTGCTAAGTCAATAAATTGTGAGTGCAGGAGACTAGTTGGAAAGGGTGGAACTAGAGAGATAGGAAGTGGGTATAAGCTATATTACAATGGGTCACTAGAGGGAAGAAATGGAGTTGGAATTATAGTAAGTAACAGCTGGAAGGAAAAAGTGGTAGAAGTAAAGAGAGTAAATGATAGGCTTTTAAAGATTCCAATAATAATAGGGGACAAGGTAGTCGATATAATATCAGCTTACATTCCTCAAATGGGGTGCCAAGAGCAAGAGAAAGAATTATTTAGATGAGAGTTTGAGGGTAGCATTAGAACAGTGAAAGAGGAGGAGAGACTATAGGAGCTGATATGAATGGCAGGGTGGGAAAGAGAGGGGATGGGTATGAGGAGGTACACGGAGGCCATGGGTTTGGAATTAGAAATGAAGATGGGGATTATTTATTGGAGATGGTTCAGAGTTTTGAATTGGTCTGTATGAACACATGGTTTCAAAGGTTAGATAAGTGCTTGATAAGTTATGAAAGTGAAGTAGTGCATAGCCAAATAGATTACATCCTGGTTAGAGGAGCCGGCAAAAGCAATGTGACTTACTGCAAAGTAATTCTGGGAGAAGCGATAGGTTAGTGGCGATGGATTTTAAAATGAGAGGTAGTAAACCCAAGAAGAGAAAGAGAAGATCTAGAATTAAGATTTGGGGCCTTAAAGGAGAAAAGGGGCAGCAATTTAGGAGGACTGTGAGAGAGATGTCTGGAAAGGGGGAATGTAGAATTTGGACAGGGTAACAGAGTGGAAAATATCTGGGCAGACATGAGAGACTTATGTGTGGGGGAAGTAGAGGAACTGGTGGGAAGAACCAGCGGAGTTGGAGTGTCGAGCAGAGAAAAGTGGTGGTGGAATAGAGGTGCAAGAAAATCAAAAGCGTGTAAGGAATGGAAAGTATGGCATGCACAGGGCTCAGAGGAAGGTTACAGAGAAGAGGAAAGAGAGGCAAAAAGGAGGGTAGGTATGGCTATTGGAAGGGCAGCAGAACAGTTGATTGAAAGACTAAGAACAAGAGAAGGAGAAAAGGATATCTATAAGATTTCAAACTTGAGGAAAAGGCAGAGACAGGATATAGGTAAATTGGGTGTCACCAAGGATAGTGATGGAAATATATTGTATAGGGATGAAGACATTAAGAAAAGATGGCGAGAGTATTTTGAACAATTGTTAAATACTGAAAATGAAAGAGAGGAGATGGGGTAAGCACAGAGGGTGGAAGGACTAGTGATGGAGATACAGGATACAGAAGTGAAGATAGCATTAAGGAAAATGAAGAATGGTAAATCACCAGGTCCATCAGAGTTCCAAATTGAAATGATTAAATTGCTAGGTACAAGGGGGTGGGGGGAAATGGATGCTGGATTTATTAAAAGCTATATGTGAAGAGGAAGAAATGCCACGGGATTGAAAGGAGAGTCTAGTGTATATATATTATATATATATATATATATATATATATATAATATATATATATATATATATATATATATATATATATATATATATATATATATATACAAGCAGAAGGGAGATGTCATGGATTGTGGTAATTACAGGGAATTAAACTAACAGAGCATGGATTGAAAGTTTTAGAGAGAATACTAGATAAGAGATTAAGAGAGATTGTAAAGATCGGGAAACAGCAGTATGGTTTCATGAGAAGAAGAGGGACGGTGGATGCCATCTTCATAGTAAGACAGCTACAGGAAAAGAGGCTATAGGGAAACCAGGAGCTCTATTGGGCATTTATAGACCTAGAGAAAGCATAAAATAGAATCTCAAGAGAAGCGGTTTCGGTGTTTAAGGAAAAGAAAAGTTCCAGAAAAGTTAGTTAGGCTGGTCGAGATGATACATAAAAGAACAAGCGCAAAAGTGATAACAGCAGTTGGGGAAACAGAAAACTTTGAAGTTAGTGTTGGATTACACCAGGGGTCAGCATTAAGCCCATTTTTGTTTGTGCTGGTCATGGATGTATTGAGTGAAGAAATCAGGAAAGAAGCGGATCTACAGAGAAGAGTTGGAGAGTGGCAGGAGTCTTTAGAGAGGGGTGGCTTAAAGGTGAATGTGGACAAAACAGAGGTTTTGCTGAGCAGTAGGGAAGATAGAGATAGAATAGTAATACAAAAAAGAAGAGGTTCGATTATAAAACGGGTAGAAAAGTTTAATACTTAGGATCTACTTTAAGCTAAGAAGGAAGGTGTGAGGCTGAAGTTGACAATAGGATACAAGCAGCATGGGGGAATTAGAGAGGTAGCTGGAGTGGTATGTGATAAGAAAATGCCAATCAAGCTAACAGTCAAGATATATAATGCAGTGATAAGACCAATGTTAATGTATGGAGCAGAAACATAGGCTGTAAGAAGAAAAGAGGAAGTAAAGCTTCAGAGAACAGAGATAAGAATGCTGAGGTGGATTATGGGAAGATCGCTGCTCGACAGATTAGAAAATTATGAAATAAGGAGGACAGGCTTAGTAAAGATTACAGAGGTGATAAGAGAGGCACGATTGAGATGGTATGGGCATGTGTCGAGGATAGATGACGAGGAGGGAGTGAAGAGGGCTTCAGAGGAACCTGTTAGAGGAAGAAGATCTCGTGAGGGAGACAGAGAATTAGATGGCGAGATAAGGTGAAGGAAGATAAGGAGAGAAGAAGTTTGGTAGAGGATGATTCCTTTGATAGAAGGTAGTGGAGAAGGCGCATCTGGTAACTGACCCTTTAATGTATGGATTTCAGAAGGTTCCATGATACAATCTCAGAAACAAGCCATAATTTATTATAGAAAACGTTTAGCACATCTAACAAGGTGCATCATCAGTCTGTGAAGAAATAAAAAAAACAATTACATTATATTAATACACAAAAGGAATTCACAAAAGATATAAAAATTAAAGATTAAAATTGACATAAAAAACTGTAAAAAAGCGTTATTATTTTCTAAAAAGACAGTAAAATAAACAAGAGAGAGACTACTAAAACACCAACCATCTAAGGTAAGAGAAGAAGAGGGAAGGACAAAAACTGAGGTCCCAGTCAAGACGAAAACTATGCCAGATACAAAGTTGAAGACGAGGTGTTATTGTTTAGTGAAGGATACAGCCTTTTTATGAGTAATAACTCTAAGATGGTTAAGTGATCTGGGTCCTTCGTATAGCCAATTATGGAGAAGTACTGGTTCAAGATCTCTGTTTTACAAACTGCAGCATGATTTCTAATATTGGAAAATTCTGGTTGCTTAATTCTTTGACCTGTACGAAAGATAAAACCCATGTTTTCATACACAGTATGTGTGTTTATGAAAATGTTAAGCCAAAAATATTGTTTAATATGTAATTCGCTATGCCTTGTTATTAACTCACGCCCAAGGGGAACTATAATTGATAAGTACTTCTGCACCGGCCAAGATTCTCAAAAATAATATAGATATTATATATATATATATATATATATATATATATAGATATATATATATATATATTATATATATATATACAGCCTTTTTATGAGTAATAACTCTAAGATGGTTAAGTGATCTGGGTCCTTCGTATAGCCAATTATGGAGAAGTACTGGTTCAAGATCTCTGTTTTACAAACTGCAGCATGATTTCTAATATTGGAAAATTCTGGTTGCTTAATTCTTTGACCTGTACGAAAGATAAAACCCATGTTTTCATACACAGTATGTGTGTTTATGAAAATGTTAAGCCAAAAATATTGTTTAATATGTAATTCGCTATGCCTTGTTATTAACTCACGCCCAAGGGGAACTATAATTGATAAGTACTTCTGCACCGGCCAAGATTCTCAAGAAATAAATATATATATATATATATATATATTATATATATATATATATATATATATATATATATATATATATATATATATTATTTCTTGAGAATCTTGGCCGGTGCAGAAGTACTTATCAATTATAGTTCCCCTTGGGCGTGAGTTAATAATAAGGCATAGCGAATTACATATTAAACAATATTTTTGGCTTAACATTTTCATAAACACACATACTGTGTATGAAAACATGGGTTTTATCTTTCGTACAGGTCAAAGAATTAAGCAACCAGAATTTTCCAATATTAGAAATCATGCTGCAGTTTGTAAAACAGAGATCTTGAACCAGTACTTCTCCATAATTGGCTATACGAAGGACCCAGATCACTTAACCATCTTAGAGTTATTACTCATAAAAAGGCTGTATCCTTCACTAAACAATAACACCTCGTCTTCAACTTTGTATCTGGCATAGTTTTCGTCTTGACTGGGACCTCAGTTTTTGTCCTTCCCTCTTCTTCTCTTACCTTAGATGGTTGGTGTTTTAGTAGTCTCTCTCTTGTTTATTTTACTGTCTTTTAAGAAAATAATAACGCTTTTTTACAGTTTTTTATGTCAATTTTAATCTTTAATTTTTATATATTTTGTGAATTCATTTTATGTATTAATATAATGTAATTGTAGGGAAGTTAGATTCATTCACCATATTATATATAGGAAAAAATTAATTTCGTCCAGGTTGAGGTCCCTCTCACCATGGAGGCATAACTGGGGGAGGAGCAACAATATCACCAAAAGTGGTAACTGCCCTGAGACCCTCACCTGGATATAGAATACCATAACCACAGTGCATTAAATGTCGTCGGTCCAACTCCAACCTCAATCAAGTTAAAGGAGCAGTGAATCCACTAATCCAATAACATACCAAGATCATCAACAAAAAAGGAAGAGGGGAGGGGAGCAAATTATAGGAGGAGGAGGAGGAGTAAAGGAGTTAAAGGTCCCATGTTCAGTTGAATCTACAAGTTCCTTGTTGAATGAGTGGTTTTCGTGCTCGGCTGCCCATCCGGTGGTCCGACGTTCGATTCTCAGCTCGGCCAATGCGGAATCAGAGGAATTTTTTTCTGGTGATAGAAATTCATTTCTTGGTGTAATGTGGTTCGAATCCCACAATAAGCTATAGGGCCCGTTGTTAGGTGGCCAATTGGTTCCTAGCCACGTAAAAAATATCTATCCCTTCGGGCCAGCCCTGGAGAGCTGTTAATCAGTTCAGTGGTCTGATAAAACTAAGATATACTTAACAGTTGAATCTACAGCAGTGAGAGTAGGCATAAAAGAGCACACTCTCCCTGCAGTGGCTCTTTAAACTCCTACCTCATCAAAGGGTTGGGATCAAAGGGGCCGAGTGTTACAAACGTACCAATAAGCTATCGTGGCAGTGATGGGTTGATGCAGACGCCAAATACAGAACCTGAATTCGTGAGGTATATGCAAAGTCGATATTAACTTAAATATATGTATATATCTATATCTATATATATATATATATATATATATATATATATATATATATATATATATGCAAAGTCGATATATGCAAAGTCGATATAACTTATAATTATATATATATACTATATATATATATTATAATATATATATACTATATATATATATATATATATATATATATATATATATATATATATATGTATATAAGTTAATATCGACTTTGCATATACCTCACGAATTCAGGTTCTGTATTTGGCGTCGGCATCAACCCATCACTGCCACGATAGCTTATTGGTACGTTTGTAACACTCGGCACCTTGATCCCAATCCTTTGATGAAGTAGGAGTTTAAAGAGCCACTGCAGGGAGAGTATGCTCTTTTATGCCTACTCTCACTGCTGTAGATTCAACTGTTAAGTATATCTTAGTTTTATCAGACCACTGAACTGATTAACAGCTCTCCTAGGGCTGGCCCGAAGGATGAGATATTTTTTACGTGGCTAGGAACCAATTGGCCACCTAACAACGGGACCTACAGCTTATTGTGGGATCCGAACCCCATTATACCGAGAAATGAATTTCTATCACCAGAAAAAAATTCCTCTGATTCCGCATTGGCCGAGCTGAGAATTGAACTACGAACCACCGGATTGGCAGCCGAGCACGAAAACCACTCATTCAACAAGGAACTTGTAGATTCAACTGAACATGGGGCATTTAACTCATTTACTCCTCCTCCTCCTCCTATAATTTGCTCCCCTCCCCTCTTCCTTTTTTGTTGATGATCTTGGTATGTTATTGGATTAGTGGATTCACTGCTCCTTTAACTTGATTGAGGTTGGAGTTGGACCGACGACATTTAAGGCACTGTGGTTATGGTATTCTATATCCAGGTGAGGGTCTCAGGGCAGTTACCACTTTTGGTGATATTGTTGCTCCTCCCCCAGTTATGCCTCCATGGTGAGAGGGACCTCAACCTGGACGAAATTAATTTTTTCCTATATATAATATGGTGAATGAATCTAACTTCCCTACCACTTCTGGCATTGTAATTGACTGTCCCCAGGAAAATTCAAGTATTCAACGACAAGGTGGCTCTAAAACTTTAATGCCATAAAAACCACCCCAAAAAAGAAAATATCGTCTTGACCCACCCTTGGCTCACTTCGACTCGCTTTTTGGAGTGGAAGTTGGTCAAGGTTTCTAACCATGGAAACAGAACAGCAAATTTTAGCCATAAAGTTAGAAAACTATTTAGTAAAAACACATCCAACCACAGAAATGTCGTTCAGACAAACAAAAGAAAAGACGTGGCTTATAGAAATCACAATAAAAAATCAATCCGAAGACTATTTGTTCAGAAAAAGTATTGGTAATGTGAATGTAACTAAAGAAGCATGACACTATGAACAGCATTCAGGATACTGTTGTACTCCCTGAAAACAATGACGAATCAGTCGAGAAGAATATGCCATTGGACTCTCTTAAAATAATATATCCCAAAGTTCAACATTGTGAGGTCTATATAATACCAAGTAAATAAAACAAGAAAATAGTAAGAATCGCAAAGATAAAATTTGAGGGTCATGATCAACCTCAAAAAATAAAAATCTTAGGCCAAAATAGAGTACTGAGACCTTTGTTCAAAAGCCACTACAATGCCAAAATTGTAGTAAATATGGGCACGCAAATAAAAACTGTCGTAATGAACCTGCTATATGTGCTTATTGTGGATCTAATAAAGATGCCACATAATGGAAGTGTAATGAGCCAAAGTGTGCAAACTGTGGGCAAGATCATAACTCAAGGTCCAGAGTATACATGTAGTATATACAATACAGAATAAGAGGTTAACGGGCACTGAAAATAAAACACAAGAAGAAATTAATGCTTTAGGAATAAAAACTAAAATGGTAAAGAAAAAAGAAACAGGTATAAATGAGATGGGTATTTTATCCAATTGTTTTGAAATATTAATGCATATAGGAACACAAAATATGCTACATTAGAAGTAACAGAGGGAAGTCGTGAAGGACTGGAAATTAAAGATAAAAAGACCTTTGGAGAGAACACCATCCAAAACGAAGTAACCAACTATAGCGACAGTGAATTGGGCGACAGGACAACTGGGCGACAGCCAACTGATAGACAGAACAATTTGGCGATAGCTAACTAGTCGACAGGACTGGGCGAGACATATCACTATGTATATTATATAATAATAATAATAAATGGACAGTGATTAAAAATTAAGCCTTTATTATCACAATCAACAGCTAAAGAAGTGGACGAACAACAATAGCGTTTTCCTATTTTTATATCTTCTTTTCTATACAGACTTAGCTCCAGCATTGCCATTTACTCAAAATCTTTCATTGTAATTTTATATATTTTTGTATATTTTTTTAGCATCAAAATACAAGATACTTTCATAATAAAGGCTTAATTTTTAATCTGTGCCATGCCTGTCACATCTAATACTATTATAAATACTTTGATAATCTATTTACAAAATAAGAAGTCTTTTCCTGGGCTGTTGCCCAGTTGTCCTGTCGACCAGTTGGCTGTCGCCCAATAGCCATCAACCCAAAGGCAAAGAATATGAAGAAAGAGCAAAAACAAAAACAAGCTCAAAATATACCTTTATCTGCCAAAATAATAGTAAAACATAGAAGCTGACATCCAAAACACCGAAGAAGTAGCAAAGAACCATACCATAGATAAGAATGATTATGTTAAGGGAGAAGAGATTACATCACAAGAACAATTGAAACAAGAAATATTCATAATAAACACATGTGGATGTAACAATTGTCTCATTGAACTGTGAAATAATTTTGAACATACTAAGCAAGTTACACATAATGAGTTTATCAAGCATGAATGTACAAAGCAAGTTGCGTAAGTGGCACATGTGGGTTTTGTGCACTATGTAGGCCTGTTTAATCTTGGAGACCTGCAAGGGGCTTGGGATGGAATGGACGACTGTTCCATGTCTGGGCTAGGGAACACAGGGAGATTAGAGTTGGGAACTTGACCAGGGCCAGGCACTGGATGTAGGAAGCAACGTAGTACTCGACCACTTGGAGGGGTATCTCATACTCGCATGATCGTGCACCACCCATAATGATCCTAACCTTGTCCCATCGGGTAGGATGTCGGATCGTTGGCAGGGGGTGGATGTAGGCATCATAGTTGCGCTGCACCTGAGCAGCTCTGGCAGCGGCTTGGTTGTCACAGTCATGAGCACATGCACAGAGAGGGTGACCATACAGTACCTGGTGAGGATGAGGAGAGCAACCAGAGTGGTTAGGCATGTTTCTTAACTCTAGGAGGCCATGATCAAAGACCTCACAATTGATGTTTTCTGTGGGGGCCGTTTTGAAGATCAAGTGCTTGATAGCCTTCGGCATGACCATTAGACTATGGGTAGTGTGGCGAGGAGGTTATGTGGTGTACACTCCAGCACTCTGTGAAGACAGTCAATTCTTTGCTGGTAAACTGAGGTCCTCCATCGGTACGTAGATGAAAGGGAACATCCATGTCTCTGAAGTAGCAACAGAAGTGTCGTGAGGTTGAGGAGGTGGTAGTGTTGCACTTGCAAAGGATGACCACAGGCCAGCTGGAGAGGCAGTCAGTGACTACAAGATAGGATTTCTCAGCTACCTGGAAGAAGTCTGCAGATACTGACTCGAAGGGTCTCAATGGGTGATCATCATTATGGAGAGACTCCTGCTGTTAGCTAGGATGCAGGACTTAGCATGGCTCGCAGCCAGCGATGGTGTTGGTGATGTCCGAGTCTATCCCAGGACAGAAGATGGTTTGTCGAGCCCGACATTTGGTAGCCTTGACACTTCGATGACTATCTGGAGTCTGGTGACTGTGTGGCAACGTAGAGCTGTAGGAACCAGTATTCTTGCCCCATAGAGTATGAGGTTGCTGTCAGTAGAGAGGGCTTCTCGCAGCTTCCAGTATGGTATTAAGGATGCATGTAGGTCGTGCCGATTCGTGGGGAACCCGGAACTGATGCAATCACGAAGGTGAATGTAGGCGGGGTTGGCTTGTGCTGCTGTCAAAATGTCCTGCAGGGTCTGGTCGGTGTCAATAGTTGTTGCATCCTCATCCTGGGAAGCTGTTGCAGCATTAATGATGGACCTGACGTGTGCAGTTACCCAGCGCAGTCAGTTATATCCTCAGAGGTGGGGTAGCTGACTGGTACACAAGAGAGTGCATTTGGGATGCATAGAGACTTACTGGCACGCCACACCACAGTAAATTGGTATTGCGACATGTGTGCCTTCATGTGCTGGAGCCGTGGGTTTTCGATCATGTCCAGTGTGTAGCTGTTGATGATGGGCACCAGCGGGCAATGATCAGTTTGTAGGGTGATGGTTGGTAGTCCTTTGAGGTATAGGCAGCACTTTGTGAGGGCCCAAAATACTGCAAGCATCTCCAGCTCTATTGTTGCATATCTCGTCTCGGTGTCTGTGAGAAAGCTGGATCCACACTGGACTACTCTGAGATGTCCAGAGCCATGGTCCAGGAAGAGGGCGTGGCCTGTCCCATAGAGACGAGATGCATCAGTCTGGAGAATGGTCGGCAGGGTTAGATCAAAAGACACAAGAACAAGCAGACTTGAAAGTGCTTGTTTCACACATTTGAAGGCCTGGTCGTGTATGGGTAAACTCTGGCAACTGGTTTACTAACCTCATGAGGGAACATTTGCCTGTCAGGTTGGATGGTGTTGGAAAGTCTTACAGGGCAGCAACTCATCCTGGAGTGGCAGTGATTCCTTCTTTTTTATATGTTAATTAATTTCTTTTAGATGTAGCAGGAGGAAATTCTCGTAATTACAAGATGAAGTAAATCAGTGAGAGAATGGGATGGAAAGGTGGCAGTTTAGTCTATCACTGGGGGGGTTCTCGTGTGCATAGAATGTACTCTCAGTTACTCACTGGGATTTTGAAATAGACTGCTTCCCTTAACAAAAAATCACGGGTAACATTTTCACAATGGCAATAAGTGAGAAAATGGCCCCTATTTGTGGCTTTGTGGCTGATTTTCCAAAGTCGATAATTACATGTAAAATACATACAAAAGCTTATAATAAACCACACTATTTTTCATTATAGAAAGACAACTTTTCCACTCAAACTATTTGTCTTGATGAGCTCTTTCATAATATATAGGTTTTGATTTGATTGGGTCAGTAATAAAGTCACTAAAGTTCAAAAGCTTAAACAATCAGGGTAAAGTGAAAATCTGATATATGGCTCAAGTAATCCCCTTTAATGCATCATATGTCAAAAGTCAGTGCAAGAAAAAGCTATAGAATCCGAAAAGGGTCGTGAAAGGGTACATGAAGCAGCATGGTAGGAGATGACTTTCTAAGCAAAAGACTGAAGGCGATCGGCAATGAAGACTTTTTGTATCACACGAGTAATGCATGTTATAAAACGTACACGATGAAGTCTCAGCTTGACAGAATAGCAAGAAAACAGTCAAACGTTCAGTAGATGAGAACACAATCAAACGTGGCAGACGATCAACGATAGCTCCTCGACCACATCCGTCACCTCTGAGTGAAATCTAGTAAGAAATGTGTTATCTGTGGGTTTGTAAAGCATCAAGGACACTATGATAAATATAGAATATCTGAATCTAATAGTGCATTTAAATTTCTTGAAGCAACTGTGCTCATGCAGGATGATGTTTACACCAGAACTTTTGATATTCAAGACATTGCAGTATTTGGTGCCGACTTATATTGCCACAAACAGTGCACTAACAGATATCTCATGAACTATGAGCATCTTAGAAACAGTGAAAATACCAAAATTGACAATAAAGTTTTGAATAATAAAAGAAAAGTATGGACAAATAATGAGTTTAGCATCTCCATTTAGGTATCAGCAACACAGGCTAATACTACAATAAGAACCACAATACGTATCTTCTTGTAATTATAGACCTCAAAATTTTCATCAGTCACCGTCTTCAGATGTAATTGATATATTGATGAAAAAGACTTAGTGGTACAAAAACATCATAAGGGATATCTTATCCACTTAAAATGAGTGGATGTATTCTAAAGTTCTATGATTTTGCTTGCACAAGTCGTCATAAAAAGACATCAAATTGAAGGTCGACCCAATTCCATTTTGTCCTGTTACTAATTCATGACTCTAATCAATAGTTTACTGATATCGATATCTTGATTTGAATCATATTAATGGATTTGAACCTTATGTGGGCTAGAATATCAGTTTGTTCTGCATTAAAAGGATTAGTTGAGTCATATATCAGATTTTCACTTTACCCTGATTTTTGTGACCTTTTGACCTTGAGTGACCTTGTCACTGACCCAATCTAAACAAAACCTATATTTTTTGAAGCAGCTCATCAAGCCGAATAATTTGAATGGAAAATTCTTCTTTTTCTAATGCAATATAGTGAGGTTATAAGCCTTTGTATGTATTTGACATGTAATTATCATCTTCGGAAAATTAGCAGCAAAGCCACAAATAGGGGCCATTTCCTCACTTACTGCCCCGTCGTGAAAATGTTACCCCTGATTTTTTGTTGAGGGAAGTAGTCTATTTCAAAATCCCAGTGAGTAGCTGAGGTTACATTTTTTGCACACGGGCTCTTCCCGCCCCCACGCCCTCCCCCCCGCCCCCCGCCCTCCATAGCTGATGGATTAGTTAGAACCGCTGTAAAGGAGAATGTTTCAAAGCGTTCGCAGCTCGGGGCTGAAAAGAGAGAGCAAGGGTAAAAGGGGACTAAAGACCGAATCTGTGTTTATGAAGATTATTGCATGATGTGATTGGCCTACAACACGCTATCAATGTTTTGGTGGGACGTATCGAATAAAAATAGAATGTTAAAGATTACTGAATCAATGCATCAAGGTTTTGCTGAATCAAGTAAGTCGTTATATTTGTTCCGATCCATAACTGACTACATTCAGTTTCACTACATCTGTTTCTTATCAGTACTGCAATGTTTTCCACTGGTTGTTAGTATAGAAAATAAAATGATTATAATGGAGATATTACAATAATCATCGGCGAATTTTTAACTAAAACTTTTGTCATAGCTTTTGCAGAAGTAACAGTTTAAATATTCATTTGACGTCAACGTTTATATTAACTATTTCGCCATAAAGAATCTTTGGCAAGAATTTGCCATATTTATCAAAAGATAAAGATTAAGGCAACCTGCTGCTGCATTTATAGTAAATAGCTGATAATCCCAGGAGTATACTCTGTAGTACAAACCCATTTTGTGGAGGGGGTTTTCAGGAATGATAAATTTAAACTACCAAAGTGCGAATCATAGTGATTGATGATTAAATCTGTTCTGGGGTCCCTGCTATGCCTGGGAAACCAAAATACATTATACCCTGTAATATACTGATAAGAAAATTACCAGTATGTCTATATGTTCGTTAAACTCCTTCTGTTGTGTAAGCCCTAAGAAGGAAAATAAGAAATACAGAATAAAAAGATTTTTTTTACATCATTTGAAGAATGGTGTGTATACCCTCTGAAGTGGAAAACTGTATTTGCTGAACACAAAAGAATTTTCAGGAATATAATACTTATATTGTGCAGGATGTGGAAGCCTGCAATAGGTTTAAATGTAAATGGAGATATGTAGGGTTTGTTAACTCGATCCGGTAAGGTTTTACTTTGTTTTAATTATTAGTGATTAATGAAGTTGCATACTGTTCTACCCACTTCTCGGTTGTTGTTGTATGTATACCGAAAGTGAAACATCATTAAACTTTTCAATTATAAAAAACAAAATCACGGAATATCTAGAAAACTGTAAACAACGGTGAAGATCAGTAGAAGCAACAGAGTAGTGTACACACTGTCTGACTGGAATAATCTAGAAAAATGTCAGTGATCCCTTTTAAAGACTCGAAGAGAGAGAGAGAGAGAGAGAGAGAGAGAGAGAGAGAATTTGTGCATAGTGACTACCATGAAATGATAACAATTCAGTCCGTAATCAGACGGTTTGACTTCATAATGATGAGTAAAGTGGAAAATTGGATCAGGATGCGAAAACTTTTGCTGTATGACACAAAAAACAAGGACAATAAAAGAAAAAAGAAGAGAAAAGAAAAAAACACTGAATTTTTCTATCGTTTTGGCTAATAAGAAATAAATAATTTAAATTCCTTAAAGTGGATTAAGATTTTTATTTGGTTAAATCATCCCCATAATAAGAAAGGTAATGTTAGGAAGTAAATTTGCTTTCAGATATAAAAATAGGCAATGGAAAAAAACGAGACAAAAGCCACAAGGGATATATGAACTACGTTTGTTATACTAAGGAATATTGTTAAATTCTTCAATTTTTAAATATTTAACAATGTAAGACTATAACTAAAAATGAGGATGATGTAGAATAGAAGTATAATGGGGAAAATAATCATATAAAGTTAATCGTGACATAAAACAGTAAGTGTTGTGTTCGGGAAATGGGAAAATTACTAAAATATTGTCAAGGCTTGAAAATCAAGATAAATGATATGGGCAAGATTCTCGATGGAAGTTCCACGTTTTATAAATTGCATGTTCAATCATTACTCCATTATCATTACTCCTGCTTATGTTACGAAACGACCGCAGTCCTGCTCTTTGAAGTGAGAGAGAGGACTGAGCGCTTTTCCTGCGGTTTTTGCTTAGTTTTGTTCTTCTCGGACAGAGTTGGACTACGAAAAGTTGAATGGAAAACCCGACAGCTCAGACCTTTGGTTTTTAAACAGTCCGGACTGCGGCGTTGCCGATATTCGTTCCGTTGTTGCAAGTCCATGAGTTTGATGTTGCTTGATTGTTTGTTGAAATAACCTTAACATAATCTGTGCTATTTTGGCCCTCTTCAGCTTGGAAGAGAGAGAGAGAGAGAGAGAGAGAGAGAGAGAGAGAGAGAGAGAGAGAGAGAGAGAGCGTCACACAAGTGCAGAGGTAACAGTAATTATAAATGTTGTCAGTTAAATTACTGATAACCGAAGTTGATTTATGCCATGACGGAAGTGCTCTGGCTCTATATACTGCCATAAATGGTGTTTTACCTCATTTATTTCTTTGCGATTGTAATTCACTTCTAGGGGGAGCACTTAGTAGAGATCATACAATGTCAAGGCTACTCATCATTGAAAAAATAAGGCCGTAATTAGTCAATAAGAGAATTAAATCTTTAATCTTTAACCTTCAATTAATTTATCCGAAAAGTTAATCATCTTGCAAATTGGCCAAAAAGAATATATTTACCAAGTTTGCCCAACAAAGATGAAGTTTTTTCAACTTCGTCGGCTGTACAATACAGTGTCAATGATTTTTCGCAGTTTATCCTTTATTTGGTCGATTAGTTGAATTTGTGCAGTGAAACTATTAAAACAATTCAAAGTTAAGTTACTGTTGTTCATGATTAAGCTGGCGTTATGCCAGTACGGGATCTTGCCCAGAGAGCTGCCCGAAATTCCAAGTTAAGACTCATGCCGAGGCAAACTTTAGATCACAAGCAAATACTCATATTTAGTAGCATTAGTAGGATTATTTACTCTAATATCTTTTTAAAGTACTTTAAAAAGATATTAGAGTACTAACGCAACTAAATATGAGTATTTGCTTGTGATCTAAAGTTTGCCTCGGCATGAGTCTTAACTTGGAATTTCGGGCAGCTCTCTGGGCAAGATCCCGTACTGGCATAACGCCTGCTTAATCATGAACAACAGTAACTTAACTTTGATTTGTTTGAATAGTTTCGTAGCACAAATTCAACTAATCGACCAAATAAAGGAAATACTGCGAAAAATAATTGAAACTGTACTGTAGGCACAGGACTGAATATTTATGGAAATTCAAAAAGACCATTTCTTCATGTTTAAACGTTTTCATTATTTCATTAAACAATCAATCATTAAAGAATGATACTCGACGTGATCCAAACTCCCCGGCAGTAACCCTCACCAAAGACTTGGTTATTCTGAGGCTCATGGGGATAAGGCACTTGATTTCCTTATCGACAAAGGTGTATTATCATCGAAAATGTTGAGGGAACAAAGATAAGCGATATCCTGAACCGGATTGAAGTAAGTGGTTCATAACTAATTCTGTTTACGATACGAGTATGAACACTTGGACATTACTCTTTTTACACACACATATCTATATATTTATGTATGCATATATATAAATATGATTATATGTCGTCTGTTCTTATTCTGTCTCTACACTGTAAGTTTCGTATAATCTCTCTCACAATCACTCTCTCTCGCTTCGCTAAATATATATATATATATATATATATATATATATATATATATATATATATTATATATCATATAATCTCTCTCTCTATACATACATACACACCACACACACACACACACACACACACACACACACATATATATATATATATATATATATAATATATATATTGTTGAGAGAGTGTGTGTGTGTCTTTTTCCGTCTTCTATTTCCACACCGGCAGTTACGTATAATATCTATCTATCTATATAGATAGATAGATAGATAGATAGATAGATATTATACGAAACTGTCGGAGAAGAAACAGAAGACATAAAAACGGATGACATACAGTCATAAAAATGGAAGAAAGACCCCAAAAGGGAGTGTTATTTTTCATGCGCTCGTCTCTTCCATAGATTTTCAGTGAAATCTGTGGTCGGAGGAGGAGAGGGTTTAGATTGTAGTAACAGAAACTTGACAGACTGAAAATATGCACATGGTGCTGTTTTTTGTACAAAGCTTGGCTATTAGAGTACATCATACGTCTGGAGAGGTTTACCTCTAAATCAATCTCGGTAAAACAGAAGTCATCAGACATCTTATGCACAAAGGGATAAACTAACATTAGACGAAGTGATTACTGTAGGTACTGAAAATGAATTTTTCAAATATTTTGGAAAAGTGATATCAAGTACATGTTCTTTTGAGCTTGAATTTGGTGAAGATGAAAAAGGCCACACAAATAGTGGCAGGCTAAATAAGATTTGGAATAAAATATACTGAAATGACACGCGAAAGTGAGTGAGCATGAGTGTAACTGCCCAAGGTGCCGCTTGGCGGCGTGAACCCTGAGCTGTGTAGCATGTCACTTGCAACCACAGTCTTATCTCACACACACTTGTCAACAAAGGCAAAGCTCTGGTTTAACTAAGCAAAACATTCCCCTGATTTTCATCTCACACGTCAGTCGCTATGGCGTCCAGACGTCCATCCACCTCTACTGAAAGCAGCAGTACCGCCAAGAGGAGCAGGAAGACGCTGACTCTTCAGCAAAAGGTAGATGTGTTGGATGGGTTCAGGAGGGGAGAGACGACAGCATCCATCAGTTCTGCTCTTGGCATCAGTGAGAGTACGGTTTATTACTACAAGAGTCGCTACGTTGAGGGGTCTGTCTTCCGGAAAACTGCGCATTCTGACGTGGAAGCTGCCAAGAAGATTTCGGCTGACCTGGATGCCATCATTAAGGAAGGAGGTTACACGGCCAAGCAAGTTTTCAATATAAGCGAGACGATTCTTTATTGGAAAAAACTCCCTGGCAGGACCTTTATTTCTGAGAAGGAGTCAACTGAGCCAGGTTTCAAGGCTTCCCAGGACGGGCTCACTCTCCTCTTGGGCGCTAATGCTGAGGGAGACTACAGACTTAAACCTGCCCTGGTGTATCACGCCGAAAATCCACTTGGTCCGATGGTAAGAATATAAGTTACACAATAATATGTCCCTTGAATTATATCTAAAACCATGATTTTAGTTTACGTCTCACAAGGAAAATTCAAATCTTCGTAGGGTCTGCTTTAATCATTACTATTGTATTTTTTGTTAATATTGTTATGGGGTTTTAGTATAATCATTAGTTATTGATATTGTTATCAGGGTCGAACAGCCATGTCAGACCAATTTTGTTTTTAGCAGAATCGTTGATTTTAGTTCATGCCTGTTACCAAAAATGGGAATCTTTACTAGTGAATTATAACATATATAAAAAAATATCTGTTAGAATTCTGGGGGTTTACATGAAAACACATTATTGCGGTAGCATAATCTTGTTTTCCATTTCATGAGCAACACAGATTCATCTACATTTGGAAAGGTTTTAGTGCGTCCGTGCGAGTCGCCCTGGGTGCGTTCAGTTAGGCATTCCCATGGCAAACTTAGCACATAGGTTTCAAGTTTTCATTAGTTAAAAAAATTATTTCGAAAAAGGGTCTAGAATATGTTGATATGTCTAGCAAATTCATTTGTTACTTTTCTATTATCATACGTGGCATTATGTCAATACACATTTCTACAAGATAATCAACCAAAAACAAAAATCACACATGCAAGTCAAACGGGAAAGAAAGAAAGAAAGAAAGAAAGGAAGAAAAAATCACCATGGTGGTCTGTATCTTGCCATGAGGTACTTAATATTAATAGCAATTTGACAAAATTATGCTTGTGTTTGATGACAATTGCTATTCATGACATCACTGAAGCAGAGATCATGGGTGTAAGGTTAACCAATGAGTGTTACGGTGATGTCTAACGACGACTGTGATGATACGCACATTCAAATCTTATTTTAAAACCATTATAATTTCACTCATTTCTCATCAAAACATCCTACTGTTATATACAATTAGAATCACGATATCCGATGAAACAGTAATGAGTCATGAAATATTAAAGTAAGTTGTCAAATTAACTTTTGGGTGTTTGGTTACGTCTGGTGAGGTTCAATTTGGAGATCTGGGAGGCTCGGTAAAATGACGGACATTTGAGCTAACTTGGGAACGCACGCACGACTGCACTCAGGTCGGGAATGTACCACAAACGGGCTTGTGAAGAAGGGGAAAAAAAAAAAAAATTTGCATATTTCCTGAAATTAACCATAACGAACACTCTGCATTTTTTCAGGCCTATGCAAATGCTCTCCTTCCGTGTTATTGGTACTCCAACCCTGAGGCCTGGATTACTGAACAAATCATCAATGACTACTTTTTTAAGTTACACTATGAACTCAAGTGTTACTGCGAGAGAGAAGGCATAGCATTCAAGATTCTCATTGTTCTTGGCATTGCTCCAAGCCACCAACCTAAAAGAGAAGCTCTTTCTGACAACGTCAGGATTTTATTCCTCCCTCCAAACACTACATCTTTATTGCAGCCCTTCGACCAGGGAATCATCAAGACTTTTAAGTCGTATTACCTCCGTATAGTTGTAAAATGCCTGGTTGAGGAGGTGGAAAGAAGAAAAATTTCTGTGTACGATTGTTGGAAGGCGTTCATCATCTATGCTGCTATTGGCTTCATAAAGTCAGCTTGGGAAGAGATTCCTAGGCGTTTTTTGAATGGCGTGTGGAAGAAACTGTGTCCCAAGTTAGTGCACGAGTTCACTGGCTCCAGCATCGAGGAGAGTGTGGAATTGGCAAACAGGGAAACTCTGTCCAAGATAAAAACAGTAGGCTTCACTGACGTTCATCATAAGGACATTGAGAACCTCATCGAAATGGTAAATGAACAGCCAAAGGAAATTACCAAGAAACGGTTGCGGACAAAAATTGTGGAAGATGCACTGAATAAGATCAAGGAAGGACTTCAGATCTTAGAAGATAAAGATCCAAACACCGAGAGGAGTTCGAAAATGGCAAGAAATGTGAGGGAAAATATTGTATGTTATGAGAAATTTATAGAGACGCGAGAGAAGTCAAAAAAAGATTAGTCATTAGGAGAGCAGGAGAAATTTTTGTATTCGTAGTACTAATGATGATACTATACTGTACCCTACATCCGTTTTTCATTTTACTATTAATATATTATAAATATATTATATATTATATATATATATATAATATATATATATTATATATATATATATATTATATATATATATATATATATATATATATATATATATATATAATATATATATATATATATATATATATATATATATATATATATATATATGAGCAGACAGGCTCAAGACTAACCATAACAGGGATATCGAAGAAAAGGCATCATGAAGATTTAGCAAGCTTATTAGGCCGACGACTTTTTTTGCAATACCAGATTGCATTTTCAAGACTGGAAATGACGCAAAATAAGAATAACAAAAAAGGAAGGTCATAGGAGTTGCAAAGTTCCATAAATACAAAAAACAATGACAGATACGAAAAATAGTAATCTTAATCTTAGAAGCAATAAGTGGGCGCCTTTTTTCAGGAAGGAAGATTTACAATTACTTAAGGACTTGGCCAAGGATGACAGCATAGTGATTACGTACCCAGACAAAGGTAAGGGAACAGTGATCCTAGATAAATTAGATTACATAAATAAGATTTTAGGTGATATAACGAAATCTCATAAAACTGAAACCTCAAACTTTTATGATGTTATAAAGACTGAAGACAGATTAATGGATTCCTCAGGCACCTCAAACAGAAAAGAGTTATAGATGACATTACTTTTCAAAATCTGTTTGTAACAGATATTGTTTGCTGTAAATACTGCCGCTTACAAGTTAGGAAAGTATTTGGTCCCTCTTCTTGAACCCTTTACTACAAATTCAAAATCCTTAAAGAATTCTTTGGGTTTTAAAAATGAGATTTCATAATAGGACTCCAACTTTTCTATGGCCACCCCGTAGGGGATTAGTGATGTCAATGCACTTCACGCGGTGCACCGTAGGCATTACTGAAGTTTTTTTTTTTTTTTTTTTTTTGCAGCGTCCTTTCGGCCCTTCCTCCTCCCGTACCATTATTCCATAGCGCAACTATGAGGTTTTTCCTTCAGTTACATCTTTCAAACCTACCTACTCTCAATTTCCTTTCCAGCGCTGAATAACCTTATAGGTCCCATTGGCCTTTGGCCTAATCTCTGTTCAGTTTCATTCCATTTCTATGGCCAGTTTCGACGTTGAGTCTCTGTTTTCCAGTGTTTCGATAGGAGAGACAATCAAAAAATTTTTTAGAAAATCTCTTTCTTA
>NC_061087.1:58843971-58846471 GCF_015104395.2 Macrobrachium nipponense | reverse complement strand
TCCCTGGTTGCTTAACTGCTTGTATGATTCTATTGCGCTCTTCTCTAGTAAGCTGATCCTTCTCCTTTTACTGTTTTTAGTTTTTACTAGTCACTCTTTAGCTTGGTTCGGGTAGGTCTTATCGTATTTGTCCCTGATCTTTTTTATGTATAAAAATATTATATTTCATTAACTTTCCTTTTTTCCTTTTTTTATTATTCTAATTTGAGTCATTTCCAACCTTGAAAAAGCAATCTGATTTTGCGAAACATATTTGGCCCTAATTAACTAGTTAAATCCTCATAGTGCCTCGTAGCGGTGCTCCATTGTTACATTTTCGTTCGTGGCTTTTGCCTTTATTTACATAATGTATGTATGTATGTATGTATGTATGAATACGTAATATATATATATATATATTACATATACATACATACATACATACATACGTGCATGGATAATGTATGTAAATAAAGGCAAAAGCCACGAAGGAAAGTGAAACAATGGAGTGCCGCTGCCAGGCCTTTCGACTTCTTGTTATTTATTAAGCAGACTGATATACGTAAATATGAAAGGGGTTACAATTTAAGAGGTTTACAAAAGATTGAGTCCAACTGCTCGGAAGTAGGGAGAAGACAATTAAAAGATTATACAGGGCGGTGACTGACCAGAAATTGTTAAAAAACTGCAATTCAATCTCATTTTGTTAAATAGTAAATTTTTTTCTCTCACAAAGTGAACATTTTTACAAAACATAATAAACATACCGATACAAAGAAACTATCTTTAAGGTGACTAATTTGTAATTAAGTCAGTGATTTTATCTCTGAGGTCATTCTTAAGGCTGTTTTACATTAGTGGACTTCTCATCAAGACTCAAGCCGCACCACCAACTCGTCAAGCCAAGCTTGATGGCTGAAGCCTGACCACAGTGACTCCACTGACAACGACTCAGCTGTCATCCAGTGCTCTATTTTACTGCATCGCCATTGAATGGTAAGGAGAAGAGATTCGTTTTTTGATAGTGTATTATCAGCATTATCTATGTTTATGGAATGCAAAATTAAAATCATATTAGAATTGAGATGTACGATATTTTCTTTTAATGAAAAGTTATCACTTAATTTTGCAGCCATACAACTTGTCATTGCCATGGTATTTTCACCCTTCATTATTGAAGTATTTTTCGAAAAGAAAATAGTCCGTTCTCCAGAAAGCTCTTTGAAGATTTTTCCTGAACTTCCTTTGTTCCTTCGCTGTAGAAGCCAATCATTTGTCGATATCCTTCTTTTCTTATCACAATTGTGCATTTGATCATACTTTTGTGCTACAACAATGGCAACGCAGGCAAATTCTTCCTCGTCACTGCTCATCGTGACTGTTAGGGAAATAATGCTACCAGTCACAGCACTCTTGTTGTAGTGTAGAGGCAATATGCACTGTGCTGCACGTTTCGTCACCCAAGTGGGTAGGCATATGCTGACAGGGGAGACTTATGGAAAGTGCTGTGAATTCTAGTGTAAAACAGCCCTTAAACATTTGACTTATAGAAGGGTCCAAATAATACTAAGGTTAAAATTGTTTTTGGAAGTATGTTGTATATCTGCGGATTCAAAAGATTTCTTGCAAAGACGTCTTTTGATCTAGTGATTACTGGACTAAGTCCAATTTATCCTGTGACAGTTTATATTTAAATGAATGAATCTTGCAGTGGATGTTTGCTCAGTTTTAACAGAATACTTATGCTGTTTAATTCTTTTTTTCTAAATCCTTGCTCGTTGGCCTCCTATATAAAGGAGGGGCATTCCAAACACTTTTATATCATCCATTTTCCAAATTTTCGTGATTCAGTTATACACACACACACACACACACACACACACACACACAACACACACACACACACACACACACACATCATATATATTATATATATATATAATATATATATATATATACATATATTATGCTTAAAAAATCACTGTAGATGCACGTGACTTCATAAATAAGTGAATCCCACAGGAAAATGATAGTCAGAAATCCAAGCGCTTTCGTCTTTACTCAGACATTGTCAAGGAGTTAATAAAGTACAATTGGAGAGAAAGGTCTCAGGTACAAAACAAGATCAAGAATACCAGATGGTTAATTGTCAAAAGGGTAAAAATTAAGAGATAATCCAGGATTATCGATATCAAACGGTCACAAAACTAACCGAAATTACAAAGTACCTTTACAGTCAACAAAACATGTAAAACTGAATATAATAATTTTGTTTGCTGTTATATTTATCAACAACTTTTTTCATAATGAAAGCATCAAGTTTAAATAAACCAAGACTTAAATTAAATTTAGAACATTTCTATTATTTGACTTGATGAAACAAGATTCAATGATATTCCTTTTAACTGCGTCATTACATGGGATTAAGGCTCTTGCTTGACTCCAGTTTGATAGGATGGTCTAAATCTCTCATATGTACGAATAATGCATTCGATATTTGCCCAGTTCTCAAAGAATATTG
>NC_061087.1:58735787-58843471 GCF_015104395.2 Macrobrachium nipponense | reverse complement strand
AAGATTAAAAGAGTAGATGGTCTGTTCAATGCATACAAATTTAGCAAAATAATGAATGTAGCCATCTCTACGAAAGCCATATGAAGCATCTTTTTCTACATTCTTCATAAAAAAAGTCATTATATCTGAATTAGCTCTTTCAGAAGAGGAACGGCTTTCCTGGTACGTGAATAAATCAAGACGAGGCAAAGCCCGCCCCATTAACCAGTAATAATAACATTCTTTAGCGTCTCTTTTAAATCTCCTACAAACATATTTTGCAAAATAGGGTCAAGAGTGTTTAGACATGGGCTTTAAGTATTATTATTATTATTATTATTATATATATATATATATATATATATATATATGACTCTCATCACAGTCCTCCAATTCGACTGGGTGGTATTTATAGTGTGGGGTTCCGGGTTGCATCCTGCCTCCTTAGGAGTCCATCACTTTTCTTACTATGTGTGCCGTTTCTAGGATCACACTCTTCTGCATGAGGCCCGGAGCTACTTCAGCCTCTAGTGTTTTCTAGATTCCTTTTCAGGGATCTTGGGATCGTGCCTAGTGCTCCTATGATTATGGGTACGATTTCCACTGGCATATCCCATATCCTTCTTATTTCTATTTTCAGATCTTGATACTTATCCATCCATTTTTCCCTCTCTTTCTCTTCAACTCTGGTGTCCCATGGTATTGCGACATCAATGAGTGATACTTTCTTCTTGACTTTGTCCAATCAACGTCACGTCTGGTCTGTTTGCACGTATCACCCTATCCATCCTGATACCATAGTCCCTTCCAGAGGATCTTTGCTTCCGTGATCGTACCACTTATTACTCCAAGGTAGCTGATGTTTCTTGCAAAAAAGGGAGGCTCCAGTGGAGGGCTTTTGCACTGAATCATGCCTCTTTTTGTACTGGTGGTTCTGTGCAAGTGCCGGGCATTCGCTTGCTATGTGGTTTATGGTTTTCATTTTTCGTATTGCACTTCCTACATGGGAGAAATGTTATTTCCATCTATCGTTCTTTGAACATATCGGTGGTTTCTTAGGGCCTGATCTTGTGCCGCTGTTATCATTCCTTCAGTTTCCTTATTATTATTATTATTATTATTATTATTATTATTATTATTATTATTATTATTATTATTATTATTATTATTATTATTATTATTTATGCAATTCAAGATTTCTTTAGGAAATGTTTCTACATCCTGCCATTACCCTGCCATGGGACTAACCATTCCAATGTGATTTTCAACTTAGGTTCCAGTATTCCTCACTGGAAACCTGATACATGTTCTTTCACATAAACAACGCTAATATCCTTAGAGAATCTTTCTTAGTATTAGATGATCAACAGGCGCCAAGTGATGCTTCCTTTGAAAATCCGAATATCATCATTATAACTGGATAGCTTTCTGTATCTATGTCGTATTCGCAGTTGTCGACTCTACTTGTAAAATCTCATTTTAACTATGATTATTGTCAGCAGCTTATCCAAAATACAAATTGAGTTCTTTTAGAAAGTTTAATCGATGCTCGACCTGTTTCTATTAAAATGTACTGAAAATTTGGCTAAGTCTTAATAGTAGTTACCTGTTATCTCATAATTGTTCACATACAACATACGTATGCATAAATAGAATTTTCCTCGTGAAACAGATGCCATCCATTAGCTTTGGAAGGAAAAACAGTTTCCACTCGATGGAAAGTTTTATTTCTTCAGTCGAGCGAAAGTCACGCAGACCAATGATTTCTCTTTAGCTAGATATTTATTTATATGACTTCTGCTTTAGGAACAGAAGCTTTCCTACTGAAATGATTTCAAACAAAGAATTCCCTAACTGCGCTCTACTAAAGGCCTTGCAATAATTTTATGTTAACGCAAAGAAGTTCTTTAACTTGTATTTTTTTCATCTCATTTGCAAGCAAGGAGTAATTAATCATGGTAAACGAGATTTAGTTTTGGGCGCCTGTTTAAGCTTATTTTTTAATAATGCTATGACAACTCCTCTTTAACACCTTCTGGTAATTCGTATAAAAAATGAAAAACACTCGATTGGGGGTTAAAATTCTCATTTTACCGGCACTATAATTTTCTCTTAAATTACAATCCACTCCAAAGTTTCACCCCTCGGAATTTTCTTCCTCAGAACCAACTTATTGATTCTGCGCCAGTCAGTGTTATAACTATTTTGTCAACAAATCCTTTTTGTCATATGTATCTTGAGCAACTATCTGCACAGTTCATCAAGTTTCTGTTTTGGGACTTTCCTCAACTTTTCACACAGTTTTTAATTCAGTCATTTTATTTCCAAATGTTTAGTGTCACCTTTCTTAAAACTAACGATTCGAAAGATGTTCATGTACTTTCAAAATGATTTGTTGATCAATTAAAGAAAATCTCATGTTCTGATTCCATCACACTTAAAATGCCCATATATATTCTACAGTGGATATGGAAAACCATATATTATCTTAAAATAAAATCCCCAATGACATTGCGCAAAGGTATATGAAATGCCAATCTACCGGAGGCCTTTGAGGCTTTTTCATGCATTCGGCTGCATATATGTCTATTTTTTGGATGTCGAGCTCGTTAATTTTACGTCAGACATTGTACGTCAATCTGTCGAAAATTTATTAAAAGTAAAATCTCATCCGCGCTTCATTTCATCTACTTTTTCCAGCTGTGCAGCTCTTCGTTACATTGCCAGTAATACGACAAGTCAGGTCAATGGTACCCAAGGATTTGGATATCCGGGTCAAAGTTGACGAATACCTGGATTGGCAGCACACAAAACACCAGAAACCATGGCGTCGGATACTTCTACAACAAGGTCAGTCCATCTGCTCAGGTTTTCATCACTGGCATAAGAACTAACTAAGACTTTTCATGTTCCTCCTTCTTTTGGTGGATAAAGACAAGTCCCACATAGAAGAAACCGGTAGAGTTTCAAAATTACTTTTGTGGTAAATTCATTCTCTAAAAAGAATTCGAAGATTTCTAAGACAGAATGAATAAATAAAAATATAAACCTACAAAGTCAAGTTTTCACTGTTTTATGGGAAAGAGGAGAGAGGGCGATTTCGTTTAACCTATTTTTTTTAAATTACAGATGATAGCACCAGGCGTAACCAAGAAGCCGATGGACGAGCCATTGGTGAACCGGCACAAAGAGGCACTGGGCCAAGTAGAAAAAGCACTTCGTAGACTACTTCCTCGCCTCGAAGCCTTTCATTGTCGGCGACCACTTGACCATTGCTGACCTTGCTGCTGCCTGTGAGTTCGAGCAACCTTTGGCCGGAGGTTATGATCTTTTCACAGCCAGTCAGGGAATACCTGAAAAGGGTCGTAAAAAATGCTCTTGGGCCGCACTACCAAGAGGTGCATAAGGTCCTGCATGATACTATGAAACAGTGAAACACACTTGAACGCTAAGATTGCTCAGTTTTTATGAAATCTTGGGATAATAAATGAAAATTTACAGATACTAAAGTATTTAATGACCCTACAATGGAATTCTATATTTGAGGAACAGATTAGAAACAGCAGTTACTTAAGTCTTAAAATAAACCCAATAAAGTTAAAGCACCAATACACAACACAAAGAGTGTTGCAGATCCCAGTAATCAGTAGTAAATATAGGGACGAACTGAGAAATTTCGTAGATGATTGAGGAATTGAGCTGACAGAACTTTTAATTATTATAATGATTAAATGTAAGGGTATTTTTTGATAATTCAGATGAGAGTAAACATGAAGCAGGAAGAAATCATATAGAGATTTCATTGCTCTTCTTTTAGTGTTTCGTGTGACCTGTTTTAACAAAGCTATCACGAAAGAGCTAGAGTTCTGGCCACATACTGTTGACTAGGAGAAATGATTGCATATATATGAACGGCCATTTTTGTTCATGACCAATGTAATATCTTTACACAAATTTTGAAATGATGACTTTCCAACCTATGTTAAAGCTAGCCAGGATGCAAGTAAGATCAAGGCTGGTAAAGACCGTGATTTTTCATTCATCCCATGACGTAGGGAAAAGTGGTAATGAAGTTTCCCCGTAGGTATGTGTGCTACACTTCTGTACATTTTTTTTGAAAAAACTACAATCGAAAATCATATTTTGCATCAAAGGAGGGCGGCATCCTTCATCTCGCATTATTTTTAAGTTGGAAGGTAATGGAATGAGGCGGCCTCTGGCAGGTGCGTGCACAGACTTTCAGAAGGACCTCAGAGGCTCAAGGAAACCTGCCATGTTTTATATGCTACATTAGACGGTATATACGATATATATAAAAAGTAGAAATGTTGAGGGGAGAAGGTGACAGACTTTAAAATCCATATAAATCAACCTATGTAATATGATGCAATTGAATTATTATTTCTTTGACAAAAAGGGCACCTTAACTATGAAGAAAATAAGGGCAGGGGCTCAAGCAACCCAAGTGCCCCCACAACATTGTGGCACGCCCCATGCCTCCTGAATTTGATAAGTTAGTAAAGTAGGCCCACAACGCCAAAGGTAGTCATGTAAGGCTTAAACAATTAAGAGACACGCTTAGAGCATCTGTGCCAATTCTGATGATATAAAACTACATATATAAAACATAACATGGCAAATACACATTCATGTTAAAACATTCGAAAACAACACATCTTAAGTCATGTTCAAACACAACCTCGCTTTAAGGGAAAAAAAAAAAAAAAAAAAAAAAAACAAAAATTCCACCACGAAAAAGGCAGTTCTCATTAAAAAAAAAAAAAAAAAGTATAGAAACTTCAGCGCAATCGAGTTTTCTTTACGGAATATAATGCTGTATGAAACTCAGCCGCGGCCCATGAAGCTGCAGCCACAGCCGGTGGTGGCCT
Source organism: Macrobrachium nipponense (assembly GCF_015104395.2). Lineage (NCBI taxonomy): Eukaryota > Metazoa > Arthropoda > Malacostraca > Decapoda > Palaemonidae > Macrobrachium > Macrobrachium nipponense. The sequence goes on along the minus strand of NC_061087.1, from coordinate 58,838,603 downwards.
GTGTTGTCACCTATAGCTTGGTGTCAGACGCACGATCATAGCTAGTTTTTAACCTCATATAAGCGAAAAAAACTGCTGAGTCTAGAAGGTTGGCAATTTGGTCATATTTGATGATTGGAGGGTGGATGATCAACGTATCAAGTTGCAGCCCTCTAGCTTCAGTAGTTCTCAAGTTCTGAGGGCGGACAGAAAAAGTGTGGATGGACAAGCAAATCCATCGCAATAGTTTTCTTTTATAGATAACTAAAAAGCGAGAAACACTCTCCAAGAACCTTGATGAGTTAGCAGGGCGGCTTCTGTCTTTTGACCTTCGGAAACTTAAAAAGATACCTGACGGTTATTTGCAGCAAATGATTGTTTTTAAGGAATTGTTTGTCTTGTAGGTGGATTCAATTCTGAGTGGTAACCCACCTTCTTGACATCTTGTACTCAAACAGAAATTTGAACTTGTAGTAATCATTTTCTAGCTATTCTTCATCAAACGTTCGTGATGACCTGTAATAGGAGGTACGAGGATCATGAAGACAAACCCTGGTGCAGTTTATTTTGTTAATGATGCTTCAAAAAGTTGCCGGCTCTCTGAGTACCCATTGAACCCATGTTGGTAAACAATATATATTTTATAAAATTGTGCTTCTAGAACGCTGAACTTTGGTGATAAAAACCATTCTTCTCTCTTGATTTTATCTATGGTAAGCAAAGAATTTTTAGAGGAAATTTATGGAATCTTGCGAATTATTACCATAACCACGGTCTAGATCTGTGTGTGTGTGTGTTTGTGTGTGTGGTGCTGTATTTGACTTCTTAGTTTCTAATCTATACAATGAATCATGTTAGCAAAACTGAGAGCTCATGGGACGATCTTAAACCAAATTTCGCCGATGGAAGGTCGAGTTAGAAACTAATCTACAAAAAATAAATGAATGCTCTTATTAATAAAAATCTAAAGAGGCTCATGAGTGTGGGTATAAAAAACTGAAGAAATAATAACCAATGAATTGCCCAGAAATAAATATTGATGAATTGACATGAAGTATGAGGAAGACATAAAAGAGGTAGGCCATATTAAATGAAGCATAGAGAAATGAGCAAAAATAAATGTTCATCACTTTTGTAAAATTTTTTTAGGAAATCATAACTGAGGAAGAACCGAAAACTTAACAAACAAGGATAATTCCAAAACGAAAAAGGTTTTCTGGTGATTCTGGACATACGAGAACTGTTTTTTGTATAGATTATCTATGTTTTCAGAGGACAAACAACACAAAACATATATTGAAAATATACTCGGTCAAACACCTTTCCCCCCTCCCTCCCCTAGAAGAAAAAAATTCAGGCTAGACAGCAAAGTATATTTATTTATAAAACTATTTCAGTATTTTACAAAACCACATAGACAGTATATTGCGTTTTAGTAAACGGTACCTTTTCGCTTTTTTTTTTTTTTTGTCTTCTAATCGTATGTTTCGTTATATTACACATAATACAACGAATAAAAAACATGGTTAGAGGACAAAAAGGGAAAAGTTACTCTTTAATAAAACGAAATATACTTGCTATGCGATTTTGGAAAATAGTGAAATAGTTTTATAAATGATTACACTACCTGTCTAGCTAAGTATATTCATTTAAATATTGGGGGTCAGGTAGCAGCATAAAGTGAGAAATTATCCCAGGGGGAAATAACGGGAATGACGAAATTTCCATATACGTATAATATGATAATGATGAAAGGAGATGGGGATGGGGGCTTGGACATGTAATTCGCATGAACCCGAGGCCAGTATCCGAGACAGGGTCAGTTAGGCTCTCTGGGCACAGAGAGTTGGAAGACCCATACCTTTCCTGAATGACAACTTTCTGGCTGGAGGGATCTGTTGGGATTTGCGCCCGAGGTAATGTACCAGGAAAGACACGAATGACGGAATTGCACATAGGCGTACGGCGTTAACCCCTTAATGGGGATAATGATAATAACATAATGGCATAAAACTGCACTAAGACAAAGCAATAAAAATACAAGAAAATTCAATTATACATATATATATGTGTATGTGCCAGCATAACTCTGAAACGTACTGAGCAAATTTCAACCAAACAAGGTATACACAACACTTACTATCTACAAATCACCACGGATGGGGGAGGGAAGGGCTTCCCTGAAACGGGGCTGGTTCTGCCCGTAGACATAGTAATAACTAAATAAACTAAGAATTTATCAGACCTCATTTCGGTATATATATGACTTATATACCATCTGGAAAAGAATACTGTCGGGGCTAAAACATCAGTGGCACCAAAGGGGATGGGGTTGGGAAGATAGTGACAGAGGGAGTGAGAGGAAGAAGAAGTGAGAAAGAGAGAGTGAGTGGGTGTTAGGGGGGAGAAAAAAGGAAAGAGTCAAGGAAAGCGAGAGAGAGAGAGAGATAGAGAGAGAGAGAGAGAGAGAGGGAGAGAGAGATGATGGGGTGATGAGGGAGTGAGAGAAAGAAAAGTGAAAGAGAGAGAGACGATAGTATATATATATATATATATATATATATATATATGGCACTTCTGTCTGTCTATCTGTTTGTTAGTTTGTTCGTTGTGCACGCCCAGACAATGAAAGTTAGGGCTACCAAATTCTTACCATACACTCCCCTCCCCTCAGGAAGGTTTTAGTCAAAATCCAAAATTCGAGGGCTGTTTTTAAGGGGGCCTTAACCCCTCTATATCATACACCTTCATGTTTTATAACTTTCGGTGTTGACAGCAATCTCTTTGGATTTTCCCAACAACTCCTTTGGCTTGACAGCATCCTAAGTAATTTCTTATTCGGAAAGTGATTGCATAATCCGCCCTGCAGGGTAGCCATCACGGATGGCATGCCTCTTTTATCCTGAGCAACGCCGCTTACGGCAGCTAGTATATATACTATTTATGTATATATCACACATATCTGCAGGTGAAAAATAAGAGGCAGGGTATAGTCCTGACCAGTTTCGACTTTATTTCCAAGCCATTGACGAAGGACTGATACATAGTATTAGAAGTCACAAATATATACTACGGAGACAGTACTGACGAACATACATACCACCGTTTGAGACTGCACATCCACCACAGGTGTCAAGGTAGGAGTGGCTTTCAAAAGTCATTTGGCTAAAATTTACAATAAATTATCAAGGGACACTACCGATAAACGTACCCACCGTAGGCGACAACAAATATACACCTGGACAGTGTCAGGGAGGCGGGGGGTTTGGAGATCGCATTAGCACTACTGCCCCTTACTGTGTTTACAAGTATAATAATCCTATTTCCATGCATCTCTACTGCCTACCTTAAATATTAAACAATTTACAAATTTCTTTTGATATTAAGGATCAAGTTTATACATTCCTTAACTGATGTTCATATTATTGTTGTAACTTTCATTTATAAAGCTAGATTCAATTGTATTCCTTTCCATTGCATTATTAGACCCCATTCCCACCCTTAATAGCATGATTGTTCTCACTAACATGTACAAGAATACCACTGTTTCCCTGTGATATCCTGCACATTTTTTATGTTGTTCAATTCTCTTTTCCAGTGCTTTACTGTTTGGACCAATGTAAAAGTTATCACAAGACTTACATGGAATTTTATATACACATCCATGTAAGTCTTGTGTCACTTTTATATTGGTCAAACGGTTAAAAAGCACTGAAAAGAGAATAGAACAACATAAAAAAATGTGTAAGATATACATACACAGGGAAACAATGAGGTTAGCGGAGCGAAATTCGGTCTTCCCCTCAAGAGCGTCGTCCAGTAGGACAGTCCAAGGAAGGGGGTTGGCTGGTTGCATGTGGCGTGAACGAAACAGGACTATACTCTGTTTTTTTCAATCTGTCCATCCGCCTTGGGGTGTTTGCACAAGGTAACACTGCGTCCCGGGCTTTAAATAACATCCTATTTCGAATATTAACGGTGTAATTTTCATACAGTAAATTATTAAAACACGTTTCAGTTGCAAATGTACACCAAAATCCTTTATTTACTAAAACTTACACATAGCGTAATACTATTTAAAGCCCGGGACGCAGTGCTACATGCGCGCGACCACCACAGGCGGATGGACAGATGGAAAAAAACAGAGTACAGTTTGACATTCTCTTGCCTGCCTATAGGCAACGCCCCCTTGACACCAGGGCTGTGCATTGTAGGCTTGGAGTAATTGTAATTTAATTGAAATTAAATTAATTACTCATTTTTAGGTAATTGTAAATCTTTATTTCTGTTTAATTGTAATTGTCGTTGTAAATATATTTTTGATAATAGGACAGGTAATTATAATTGTAATTGCAATTGATATAAAGCATATGTAATACATTTAGACTGATTGAGGTAAATTCGTCTGATAAGCGGATGAAGACGTCCTATTTCGGACATGACATCACCTGCAGAAATAATTTCCTGGAAACCAATGAAAATATACAAATTTCCTTATGCTTTTGTGATTATGTGGCACGAACCGATAGCACAAACATCATGCTTTAGCTATGTTAGAATGTTAACTAATTAAAAAGACAGCTTCCTGCTTTGACAAGTTACTGATAGTTGATGGGCATGGTATAAATGGGGAGGAGCTCAGCAACGTCACCATAGATAGCCAATCAGGACAAAGATGAAATTTTTAAGCTTTGCGAAGCTATTTTTTATCATAGTGTAACTTAAGAATACTAACAAACAGGTAAAAATCATATTTTGGTTAGTGTCAGGGCATATTGTGTTATTCCTTCACAGTGTTATGTAACTTCAGGAAACCCGTTCGTGTGATTTATCTCTTCAATGTTCATTTATCAGTCTGTTCATATATTGCATTTTCTGAGTTATTTCATATGCCCAGTAGGGACCTCGTGGTCTCATTTGGTCTAGAATTGCATCGGTGTTTTCTAAAGTGTCTTGCACTCATTAATTTGTAAATAATAAAGTAAATGAAGGTTTTTTTTTTATATAAAAAACTGTAAAATTCCCATAATTTTCTCTCGACCTTCTCATGGGGTTTAAACGCTGACTTAGCCTAGGGGCTGGCTAGGCCTTCACTTCCAATACCACCAGAAAGAACCGGGGCCCAGTCGTGGGGCAAAATTCCTGACAAATCATGCATCATCATTTATTTTCAGTCTATTTGATTATCATGTCATATATATTTAGCCTTCCTATTTTTTATGTATACTTTTTCGGTCTTGTGCACTAAACTCCAACTCAGGAGAACCAACAGTAGGGTACGGATATTGTCCTTAAACTATCTGAAAGATTCAACTTCATTAATTATTTCTCTCTATCTAATGTTATCTCCCCTTGTGCATTCTGATTTCAGTGTCCCATTTATTTTTTTGTTGGGGTTGTTATCTCTAGTCCGTCTTTCTAGATAAATAGTGCCCTTTCATAAAGTATGTCAATTCGCCGGTGGTTTACTGATTTAAACGGTAGTACCATCTGAACATTCTAAGTCTTAGATTTCAGTCGTTATTACAGTCTAATCTTTTCCATATTCAACCCCCTTTTCTTTCTCAATCCATGAGAAAGGCACACAGCAAAGGTGACATAACATTCTGCTATAGAAACCCTCCATTTAATGAAAATTCATTAGACAATATACGTCATCAACTTTAAGTGTTTAACTGCTTGGTTCATGAAAAGTTTCAACTGGTGTTATACATTAAAGGTACCATAGTGAAGTAGGACCTTCCATGGACAACATTAGGCTACGGCGCCGTTGTCATATACCTTTTCGTAGTCAACCAAAGTCATCAGAAATATTTCCAACACAAATATTGAAGAATTTAATATTTCCATCACAATCGACTTAAGTGCAATCCCACCTCTATTAATTACTGCATTTAGTCAGGTCACCTTTTTTTTTGGCAATTTTGCTGACTCGATTCCAGTACCTTTCAAAGAAAATTACAGATATACTACTGGTTTTGGTAAACTTCACCTCGTGATTTGAAATTTTATTTTCGTGATTTCCCTTTTTCGAACTCTGCAATGCAGCAGAACCATGCAAATTTGGAATGACCGCAAAATCCACTTTCTACTATAAGAAATGACCAAAGAATATTATTTTAAGCATCTTTCTCTAGCATCAAACTGTCCTGTCGAAATCATAATTTTCTTTTTTCATTCATTCACTATATATAACTATATAATTAAGGATAAAATAAAGATCATTCGGAAGGTACTTCATCGTATTTAGCATGGTACAATGAACATTTGCGTCACTCTCGTATTTTTGGGAAATATCTTTTATGGCAACCAATTGGCTGACTTTCTTTTGTTTTCTTCCCTTCAATATATTACAAAGATCATCTAGATTTCAAATTACAGTAACACAAGTCAAGTTTCTTATGAAAAAATAATGACCGATCAGAACTGGAAACCATAGTTTTATGCATAGATATGGTTTGTTTTACTGTGCAATATCTGGTGTCACAGCAATAAACAATGTATCGTTCTAATATCTAGTTAATCATAGTGTTGCATGTTATGAGAACATCCATACAGTCAGTATCTCTTTAATCTTATTTTAGGTGAATATTTTTTTCGTAGCAACCTGCTGAAATATCTGCTATCAGCTAAGTTCGACTCATCATTTTGTCCTTTTGTTTTGGTTATCTTTCTTTTTCTGGACTTACTACCTGAAGTAAAACCATTATCTTCTAAAGCTTGCAATCATAAAAAGTAAATCTATAGGTACTGTTGACGGTAATATATAAAATTTTAAGGATCGAACACTTTTCAGCTGTTGTTATGTCGTCATGTAACTCCTTTTCTCTAAAAATGCTCTTTAAGCAAATCTTTGGAAATAAGGTTTAAATTAATAAATTACTTTTATTAGAACATAAAGATAAAAAAATAAAAAATCCTACAAACGAGAGAAACATTAAATAACGTGTTATCAGTATCTATAAAAGAAGAATAAACAAACGGAAAGTAAAAATTAGACATCCGTTTTAGTTAATTAAGCTCGATACCTAAATCGAGTATAATCAAATATGTAGTATGCCCGCAACTGTGTTCATGGGAAAATTGAAGAGGGTGTTGCACAAACGAACACATCTGACAGCAAAAATTCCTATTCCCAACAGGCATCAGTATGGTGGACTTAATTAGAGACGGGGATGACACCAAAAGAGGCCTATTAATAAAATGTACTATAGATCCAAAAGAGATATCCAGTTGAAAAAAGAAAAATCAAAACACAGACACTCTACTAGTTGAGGGTAATTGTAAAGCAGCAAAATTTAATCTAATCCTAGCCTACATATCAACTATTGATAGAGAAAGAAATAAGCGAATAATAAGTTCCTTACACGTAGCATTAGAGAATATTCCTTGTGGACTTCACTTGGCATTTAGGTTTCATAGGGAAGGAAGAACTTGACCAAAATGAAAAATACGTTGTGAACCTAATGGAAAAATATGATCTAACACTAATAAATGGACATCCCAGCTGCAAAGGGAGATAACCTGAAGTAGAGAAAATCAAACAACGCTATAGACTTTGCCCTGGTCAATCAAACCTTTTGAATAAAATTAAGAATTTATGGAGATAAACGAGGGAAAGTATGAATTATGAATATGACCTATCAGACCACCACCTATTGAAAGTCCAATTCAGTATGAATACAAAAGCAAGAAAAACTTTTAAAAATGAAGTTAAAAAGAAATGAAATATCTGAAAATGACAGAAGAGGCCATCAGGACATACCATGAATATATATAAAAGTAACAAAGCCGACATGACAGAAAAGGAGATCAAACCAGCTGGAGGAAACAATGAGTTAAGCAAAAGCAAATACCTTAGATAAGTAATGAAGAGAAGGTTAAACCAAGAAAGCAAGAAGATATCGAACCACTATGGGTCACCAAAGAAATAAAGAAAGAAATAAGCTAAAGAAGGATATAAAATAAATTAAAAAGGAAAGCCACAAACACAAAACAAAAGAGATACTAAGAAGAAGCATATTATAAACAACAGAAGTACAAATAATAATAAAGAAAACTCGTGAAGAATATGAAGAAAATGTCAGTAATGAGATAATGAATGACAAAAACAGATCCAGGAAAAAACCTGGGAATAAGAATGGATCAGGATGTACGACGAAAATAAGCAAGAGATTACGGAAGAAACCCTAGAGAAAGAGCCTGTCAAATTCTGGAAAAACAATAGGCTATGCCAAAAAGAAAACAAATAAAAGAAATATGGAATGAGAGGAAAAAAGAACAGTATAAACATAACATGGAAGATGGAATGAAACCAGTTCTTTCAGACTGTTCTTACAAAGCACCAACCTTAAAAGAGAATTGGCAGAATGTTTGAACAACATACTGAAAGGCAGAAACACAGAGCAGCTGGTTTAAATAAATAAAAATTAAAAATTACAATTTTCCTGTCTTTTAACAAGAAACAACAATCCACAGTCAAAGATGTATAATAAAATGTATAATAAAAGATATATGATACAACCGATGTATAATGAAATTTTTATGAGGATCCTGCAAACCAAAATAGAAAAGCATATTAGAAATATAGGGAAAACAAATGAACTGCAATCAGGCTTTTACCACACAAAGAAGAGGAATTGATCATTTGTATATCTTAGAAACATTGCATACGAAAAACGTACTTAGAAGAAAGACCCGTTATTGTGTTATCAATAGACTTCCAAAAAGCATTTGACTCCGTTAACAGAAAAAAGCCCATAGAGGTCATGATGAAATATAGGTTACATGCAGAGGTAATAAGTGCAGGCAAAGATATATACAAATGACATAACAAGTCTATGCTTCAACACTGTAGTAACAAGAAGAGCTAAATGTAACAATGGAATAAGGCATAGGGTTGCAATGGGTCAACCATATTCTTTCTGCTAATAACTTACTTGATAATAGGAAAATTAGAAAGTAGGCTACAACAAAAGGTTTCAGAAAATGGAGTTATGCGAATAGTGGCACTATTATATGCAAACGATGGATTAATATTAGGATACACCTTGATGAAATAACAAAAGCAATACAAACTCTTATGGAAATAAAGAGCGAACTATGGCCTAAATATAAATAAAGACAAAAGCAGTATATCAATATACAACGACTGGCAGCACACAGAAGGCATAAAAACAGTTAGAAGATAAGATACCTAGGTGTAACGATCAGCAACATGAAAGACTTGACCCAGAGAATAGATAAGCAGGACACAAAATTTAAAGCACAGCAGATGGCAAATATGGCTAATGCAATCATCACTAAAAGCTGTAGCAGGGTGAAGATAAGAAACCTTTATTGGAAAGGATTAGTGATGCCATCCTCCATGTATACCATGGAAGCCATGAAACTCGACAGGAAACCATAAAATGAATTACAAAAAGTAGACAATCAAGTTTATAGGAAATTCTGAAAGCACCAAATTTCACAGAAAGTTGTGCGTTAAGATCCGAAATAGGGGCCTCTACCTGCCACTCGAGAGATATGAGAATAAACCATGAAGAAATAAACTATAGGCTCCTATACGAGATAACAAATGGATCAGTATGAAAACAAGAAAACCCCCTGCATAATGCAAGTAAACGAATATATGAAAGAATTAAACATAAACTTAGTACAATTTAATCACTTAAAGGTAAACAGCCAAAAGAAACAACAACAACAACAACAACAACAACAACAACAACAACAACAACAACAACAAACAATATAATAATAATAATAAAACTGGGACAGAAAAGCGTGGCAGTAAGAAATGAATGTCAAGACTACATTAAGAATCTACAGAAAATATAAAGAACATAACAGAAGAAATTTCATATAAACACAGAAAAACAATTCTAACCGCTAAGGCTAGACAATGCACACTACGAATAAAATGATACAAATGTCTAAAAGGGGAAGTACAAAATACTTGTGTTTTGAGCAAAAAAAAAAAAAAAATGAAAAATGTAGAATTTTCTAACAACCTACTGCCCAGCATATATATAACGAGATTAGAAATAGATATAGGTTTGTGCAACAGCCATGCCAGGATAATAAAGAGGCATTGATAGCTAAAATACTTTTATTTGCAGATCTGCTGAGGGGTAAGTTGAAAATTATGGCATTACAGAGAGAAAAAACTTAATAACTCAAAGGAGGAATAATCAAGCAAGGAACCGTTTCAGAGGCAATCCCACCCACACTACTACTACTTGGAAACTGCAACCTTTGCTAAGTTTGCTGGTTGTGAATCGTCTCGGTTTTTATGTAACTTAACTACTACCCTACTACCTACTATGCCGTTATACGAATTATCGATGATAGTCAGGAGTATGCCGAAGGTAAAAGTTTACCATTTAATTTATTTAATAGTAAGGTTATTTCAGCACAGACTACCTGTACTAAGGTAGAACTGGACCCAAGTACCTAGCTAGGCTATCATGCCCTTACCAAGTTTTTTTGTTTGTTTGTTTGTTTTGAAAGATTAGGCTAAGCCTTAGATTGATATGGCCCAGCCCAAGCCTTTAAAGAACGGCTCCAGATATTAGCCCCCTGACCAAGATTTCAAGAGGGAACGACTTGGGAAAACAACCGCCTTTAGTCCATCTTACTCGGGCAGATCACCCTTACTCACTCTGTATTTAGGGTAAAACACCGCATGGCCTGCAGCCAACGACGATCAATGCATGCCACCCTCCAAAAAAGTACATTATAGGCTAACACGTCCTGACACCGGAGATGGGCATCAGTCGCGACTTGTTGTTGGTGAGAAACGGAGCTAAAGACCTCTACTCTCCTATCAAAGTAAGTATTTTCTCCAAAGTTAGAAATTAAGGCCAAATTTTAAGATTTAAACAGAGGGTAGTGAAAAGGGTGTCCACGGTAGTGGAAATCTCACCAAAACGCTTGTGAAATTTTTACTTACGATTAGGTAACTTAGAAGATTGACGCCATCTTGATGTTTACAGAGTCGCTTGTGTCAACAAACTTCCCATTTCCTGTGATAAATCCGCACACCACTTGTACCCACAGATGCTAAGGCACTTTCATCACAACTATCGGAACACAGTCCCTTACCAGGACGTTTTTAAGTAAACTGTTTTGGTAGAAGACGACGACGGAGCATGCACTTAGATAATTTTTTAAATAAATAGTAAAACATCAATATTTTACATATTTATGATGATTAATTTGAAAATATTCTTTATTGAAAAAGTAACTCGATTTTAACTCAAATTTAAGTAATTATTTTTTGGAATTAGAACATTCTTTTAAGTCCTGTATTATGACGTCACAACATCTTGACTTTTGTACCTATTGTAAATAATTGCTATATATATACTATATACAGACATATAGCTATACAGTATATACTGTTTAGGCAAAAATTATGAAACAAATAGAAATTGTCTGTTCTATCAGGAAATATGGAATAGAACATTATCTGTTTCTTTAAATATTATTATTTTTATAATAGATTTTATTCCCAATGTTTATATGTCTCATTTGTGTTACTATTGTCTTAACATTCGACATTATTAGATTGTCATTATTTTTCGTGTGGGTGGCACATGCCCTGGTGAGCCCCCCTGGATCCACTAGTGTATAAAGGTTATTAGAATGGTGCAACCTAGCAGGCCATGTTATGGAGGAACAATCAGTTTGTTGCATTTGACAATGTCTTTTTAGGGTTAGAGAGAGAGAGAGAGAAGAGAGAGAGAGAGAGAGAGAGAGAGAGAGAGAGAGAGAGAGAGAGAGAGGGCACAATTGGTGGATGGATGGTTAATGATTGAATTGCTTGTTGGTGAGTTCTGGGTTGTCTGCTGATGCAGTTGCCATGTCAGTCAGTCAATTTGTGATCGGAGTTCTGGGCAGTTAGTCAGTAAAGGTAGTCAGTGGAGTCAGTATTGAATGCATTGATTGTCACTTATATTGTGTGTTTTTGAATTATTGTTTGAATTATTGTTGATATTGTATGCTTAGAGTTGTTGTGCCTGTGTTGCTGAAGTTGTTGTGCTTGTGTGTTGGAGGGTTGTAAGGTTGTGGAGTTCTTTGTGTGTAGATAAGTTTTTTGTTGGAGTTGTGAGTTGTTGAGTGTTTTTTTTGTTGTGAGTTTTTGTGGTTCTTGATGTTGTAGGTGGTTGTATTGACTTGTCGTGTTATTGTTTTGTATGTTGTTAGTGATTGTTTGTGCACTGGTCTTTTTTTGTGTTGTTAAATTGTTGTATGGTTGCGGTCCTTGTTTGTTTGTTTGCTTGTGTGTTGTGTTATGACAGCTGTATCCAGCGGACAAGCGTAGCACCTTTCCCTTAGTGTGTCAAGTATATGGTGAGTACAAGTGTGGTTTTAGAGAGTTTTTTGGTTTTGGCCTGTGATTCCGCCACATTATTTATTGGTGCCCAATGTAGGGCTGCTGGTGTGGCAGCTGCAGGACTGTTGTTGTGGTGGGTTTTGTGATTGGTGAAGGAAATTGAGTATGGAAGGGGTAACTTAAATGGAGGGGTTGAAGGAGAAGTTGAGGTTGTAAGATGAGGCGAAATAGCGTTTGGAAGTAGAGAATAAGAAGTTGAGGGTAGAGTGTTAGGAGCTGCAGAGTGAGTTTGAGGATATGGGAGGGATGCTGAGGAGTGCAAAAGTGGAAATGAAAGAGGAAGTGAAAGAATCTGAAGAGAGAATGGTTGGGAAGATGGCCGAAAACTTTGGAGTGATGATCAATGATGTGCGAGAGATAAGGAAGACGATGAAAGGGTTTTTTGGAAAGGGAACGGTCGGAGGAGGGCATCCTGGCTCTTGTGATGGGCCAGGAGCAATTAAAAAAGTGAAAGAACAAGTGGATGAAAATGCGAGTGAGGAAAGTGATAGGATTGTGGTAAATGAGAAGAAAGAGAAGGTACAGAATAGGGATAAATCAGAGCAGAAGGGTAAGAAGGGAGTTGAGTGTAAGGAAAGGGCTAAAGGGAAGAAGATTAGTAAGAATGGTAGGCAAGATAAGAAGAGAATGAATGAAGATGAGAAGAGAGTTGAGAGTAAGGTACAGGATGAGAGTGATTTAGATAGTGGTAAGTGGGAATTAGTAAGTAGGAAGAATAAGGGTAAGAAAAGTGTGGACTAAAAAGTATGGATGTGAATATGGAAGTAGATTCGTTGTATTCGAAGAGGGTAAGAAAGGTCAGAATCTTTTAACTTAACAAAATTTATTTTAGATATTTCATTTATAGACCAGGCATTGCTTTACTATTGCACTTGATGGCAGTATGCATCTTGCTCTGCAAAGACCAATCAAGAAATAAGTATAGGGAGCACATAAGAGGCCTCCCTTCCCCTAGTAAGGTCACATTGCTTTTTAATCAACTAGCACCTTCATGACAGTTTGAATTTATTGACTAAGCTCTGAGACCCATGAAGATGTTAATTTGTTAAGCAGTGGTATGTAACTGAAAACATGAAGAATGCTTTAAAAGTTTCTAATTTTTTCACAGGCTGGACTCATTAAGACTGTACAGAGAATATCAGAAAATATTCTTGACCAAGGAGGATACTTGCGCAAAATTGAAAATTTAGGAAATCGAGAGCTACCATATAGAATGAGTGCACATGGTCGCATGCATACAAAGGGAAGGTAAGCTATCAAATTTGTGTAGAAAGTTACTCTCTTCTAGTTTCAGTATTGCTATATCGAGTTGAAACTTATGTGAATAATTTGCTGAGGTTAAGTAGCCTTTTAATCTCGTATAATTGTGGTGCAATTTGAGTGAAGATTTTCTCAACTAGCTGCTTCACTAGTTCATGACTACAGTAGTTGTTAATATGTTTATGTGAAATATATAGGTATCAGTTAACTTTACAATAATAAAACTATACTAGGCTTTTAAGACACTCAAGATTGGTAAAATAAGTCAAAGATTTCGGTAAGAAATCTTTGGTGATGCTACCAGAAACCAGGTTTTTTTCCCATTAGATTTTTTTTTTTTTATCTTTCTGTATGTTATGTCAGTGCTTTGTTTTTCCTCTTGTGAGTTCATGATTACTGGTTTGTGTGTGCAAACTGCAACTGGTTTTTGTTCATACACATTATACAAACCTGAGGTCCTTTACATTAGGAATTACTTTCAGTGTAGGCTGGAATTCAGCAGTACGTAACTACTGTCCACTAGTCGGGAGTCCCACCCGCCTGGATGTAAACATTCCATTTTGCTTTCGGCCCCCTTGGTGATCAGACATGTTTTTTCGATCTCTACCCATTGTGCTGTTGAATGTTTTGTGACTATCAGTAAGATCTTTATTTTTGTTATTGGATGTGTATTGCATTTTGCTTGTTTGTCTTATAATTTTCCAATTATTGCAACATGCAAACCCACGATTTAGATAAGCCTAAACATCCCTCCTTCTCCCAGCGTGTTGCAACATGCAAACTCATGACTTAGATACGCCCAAACACCCCTCCTTCTCCCAGCATGTGTGCCCGGGAATTGGAGGGAAGAAGTGTGGTAGCTTCTTCAGGTCATCATTGCTAGTAGATCCACACACCCTCTGTGTCAAATGCTGGGTGGGGGCAGGAGTCTATTAGAAACCAAGCTTGTAGAGTATGTGCCTCCTGGTTGTCTGAGCAGTGGAGTAGGTATGAGGGGAGGAAGCAGTCCTGGGAAAGGCTTCTAGGACTTCATCTGAGGGCTAAATGCCCTCGATGACTCTATGGTGGCTGACCTTCATTGTCGTTTCTTCCTCCTCGTAAGCTTCCTTGCACGGCTGTTTTCCCTTTGGGGGTAATCTCTTCTTCCACTTCCTTGCTCAATTTGTCGCATAAAGAAGGGGTGGAGGGTGGACGACAGGGATTTGTTGTATTCAGGGGCCTCTGCTCCTTCCGAAGGGGATCTTTCCCCTTTGGAAGCGAGCAGAGACTCGTCTATCTAATCCGAATTTTGCTTCTTCAGGTATGGCGGCCTAGCAAACTGGGGATTTGCAGCACGCATGAATGCCACTTGGGTTGCCTGGTATCCCTTCTCTCTAGGGGCTGGGGTTATGGCACACTTCTCGTCTGCCCGTGTGATGCATGTGGCTGAGGCGGTGACAACAACTACTTTACTTGTACCGGGGTGGGTATGTGGTCCCACCTCATTTGGTTTATACCCAACTCATCACCAGCATAACTCCCTCCGTGATGATGGGTACACGACCGCACAACTAAGGTAGATACATACCTCTCTTACCTCCTCGTCCAGGTTATGCTATGTTGTCTCCTCACCCACATATGTTCCTGCTCTATCCAGAGTTCCATCCCCCTTAGATCTTCCTACCAGGGGTATATTCTCCTGTATTGACTGTGCCTGCTGCTGTCCAAGTTCCTGACTGTATTGTTGACGTCATTGCTGCTGCTCAAGTGTCCGCTGCTCCTGTCTGTGCCACCCCCTAGGCCTGCTGCTAAGGTGGCAGCCCCAGTGGCCCCTTGGTTGGTGGACTTGACCACCATTCAGAAGTTGACAAAGAAGAAGCATAAGGTGTTGTAGTTGTCTGCTGCTTCCTTTTCTTTGACTCCTCTGCCGAGGAAGAAGGTGGTCTCTCCCTCAACCCAAGAAATCTCAACACAGGACTTCTAAGGGCCTGTCTTCTCGCTGGCTCTCCTGTTTCTTCG
Source organism: Macrobrachium nipponense (assembly GCF_015104395.2). Taxonomy (NCBI): domain Eukaryota; kingdom Metazoa; phylum Arthropoda; class Malacostraca; order Decapoda; family Palaemonidae; genus Macrobrachium; species Macrobrachium nipponense. The sequence continues at coordinate 58,822,969 of NC_061087.1, read as the reverse complement.
GGAACAGGGACTGCCACGCCTCCTCCAGGGGCTAGCTGGTCAGGAGCCGCAATAGTGCAAACTTCGGTTTGCACTTCTGTTGCTAGTCCTAGAGGTTCTGCCTCTAAGACTAGTTCCTTTTTGGGTTCTCATTCGTGAGCTTTCCCAGAGTGCATGCAAGTCTTGCAGATTCGTGTGCAGCCAGAGTCGATGACACTGAGTCTGCTCACTGTCATGACTCAGGCACGGGGCTGAGGAAAGGGGCGAGTTGCTCAAGTAGCACACCTTACTGGTACTCGCTCGGTGCCCAGGGTTGGCGTGACGGTCCCGCTGGACTATGCGCGCACTGAGACTGGTAGGAGGTACCCCATTCAGTTCTCTTGAGAGGTTTCAACCTTGAAAAGGACTGGGACGCATCGTGATGATGGTACTGACTCTCGCCAGTCAGGTGAGCGCTCGTCTCCACTAAGGCCACGGTCACGGATATTACCGTAGAGGACATGATGAGTGGGTTATTAAATAAGCAATCACTTCATAAATGAGTCACTTTAATGGAGAATGTGGGAGATACAGCAGTACAGAGTACCTTCGGCGATCAACTTGCCGGTTACACTACTTTCAAAAGCGGCGTCATGCCACGCACATCATAACGCAAGAATTATGGGTAAAACAAATGACTGCACCCAAGCGTATAATCAACATTGTCAATGCATCATAAATAAAAGTTCAATATTCTAACACCCCCTCATAAACTTTTTATTTCTCATCAATCTGCAAATTACTACACATCAACAAATATAGGCATCATGGTACTCAAAAACAAAAAAAAACTCAACACCCAAAAACCATGAAAGTTTTCCCAAATCTTTCATCTTAAATCTATGAAATAATACACGTTTAGTGTCAAACAGAGCTTTCTCATTACTACTGGCAATGATCATATCATCAACCCAAACCAATTGTTCATTATTACTACCAGTTTCATTGTAACCTTCAGGCTGTTGAACAAATATTTCACAATCAATATCAGAATGAGGGCCTCAGAACCAGAGAGTCGTATATGCCACTTTTTAAAAAAAAAAATGAGTAAATTGGCCTCAAAGTTTATCATCATTACTCTGCTTCTAAGAAAGATATCGATTTAAACTTAGTTTCATATGAAAGCTATACTCTTTATAAGTTTTTTGTGAAAATTTGAAAAAAATTGTAGGGTGCGCTTGCGCGCTAGCATTCAAAATGTCTGCCAAACTCACATTTTTTAATATTTGAGTCATAACAAGCACTTAAACCATAATTGAATGTGTTAAACGATAATAAAGTGTTATCATATTGTTGTAATGATGATGATTAATAAGAGTAATAGTAATAATACTGGTAATAATAATGATAATAATACTATTAATAATAATATTGATAAGTAATAATTAGTGTGCTGAAAAGACGATACATTTTTGTGATAAGAAACCGAGTATTGCTAATGATAATAATGATAATAATAATAGTAATAATAATAACAATGGGAATAATAATAATAATAATAATAATGATAATGATGATAATAATAGTAATAATAATAATGATGGATAGTACAATAATATTAGTACTAATAATGACACTGATGATAATAACCTTTCATCATCATAATACATCGATACTTATAATCAATCACAAGAAAATACTATAATAGAATAGTAATACTATTGTCATAATAATGATAATAATAATAATAATGATAATAATAATAATGATAGAAATAATAATATTATGATGGTTTAATAATGATGTTGACGATGATAACCTTGAATCACTATGATGTTTAACCATCAATAATACACAATAATAATATTATCATAATAATTTTTTTTTACTACTACTACTAGGGCCCCCATCCTTTAATAGAAGCTGCAATGTGAAGGGGACTTAACTCGATCAGATTGCAGTCTGTTAGCTCCAAACATCGCTACCAGCTGTGACCCTCATCCACTACTACTACTACTACTACTAGTACTACGACTATTATTACATTCTAATAATGAAAAAAACTGTTGCACGACATCACTATGCTCACTATCACTGCCAGAGGAAGACATAATGTACTCAAATAAAGCGTAATTTCAGACAAAATAACAGCACAACACAAGGATAATCGTAAATTAAATCTCCCGCTATGATCACTGAAGTGAGATGTAAACATTGGCGGGAGATTGTAAGCTGCGCGGCGTGATTGGTCGATGCTTACACGCGCCTTATGGGGAAAAACGCTCATTGGCCTAGAATTCGCTACCCGCAAAGTGACGCGCGCTCTCATTGGCTTAATCAGCGCTAGTGATATGCGTCTATCTGGTCCTCATGAAGCGTCCGAGCGGCTGCCAGCACCGCTCGAAGTCATGTTCTTTCCTGTAGCTAAAATCGATAATTCCGACTGTCCCAGTAGGAATTTCGACGTATGTAAATGGAGGAATGGCCTAGAAATGCCTCAAATACACAGAGAAAAGGTTGCCAAATCTACCAGTATGCATAACTCCAAATCCGTGGAGTGGCATATACGACTTTCTGGTTCTGGGGCCCTCAATTAAGATAGGCAGTTTTAAAATCCATACAATGCACAATTAAATCATGTTGTACTGCCAATTGCATAAGCATTCTAATTGAGGTCATACGCACAGTAGGAGAAAAAGTATAGTCAGTATAATCAACACCTACAATTTGGGATTTATCAAAATTGAATTTATCAGTAAAATGTACTAACCTACCTACCTTTCTCAAACTGTCAGTTCCTGGATATATACAAGATAAGCAGGACTGCATGAATCATAGCCAACAAATATTCCCTTTTCACATCTTGGTCAAACTTAGCTTTCTTTCTACATAAGCATAACACAGGGAACCAAAAAGTATGCATATTTTCAAGTTTAGGCTTCATAGACATTAACACTTCATATGGGGTTTTATCTAGTCTAGAATTGTAGCATCTATTCCTTATATAAAACAGCTGCCCTAACAGCATAATTCCACATGAATTTTGGTAGCTTTGCTTCAATTAAGAGACATCTAGCCATTTCAAACAATGTACGCCACATCCTCTCAGCAGTACCATTTTGGTGTGGTGAAAATTTATATTGGTGAAGAAAATTCTGTTGAATCTTATTACTTACCAGAAATTCTTTAAATTCTGAAGAAGTAAATTCTCCCTCCATTATCACACCTTAATCTTTTAACACACCATAAGAACTAGTATCAGCAAGGAATTTCTTAGTAGCATTAAGTGCATCACTTTTCTGTTTCAAAGAAATAAACAAAAACAGACCCTGAATAATCATCCACAAAAACAATACCAATATTTAGATTTTTCCCTTGATTCAATACTCATTGGTCCAGCAAGATCACAATGTACAAATTCCACTTTACTCTTTGCTCTCTCATCTGGTAATCTGTTCCTAGATAAATGCATTTTACCCTCATGACAAGTTATGCAATCAAAATTACTTTTGTCACTAATTTTCATACTTTCAGCTTTATCTTCTAACTTCAAAATGTCTTTAACATTGCAGTGTCCCAAAACCTTATGCCACTCCTCTAGTGAATGAGATTTACATGAGCTTACATTATTTAGATAATACAGCTTACCTTTCTTATTTATTTCAAAAGAACACACCATTTGAGCTTATCAACTCAGAATGATTAGGATTAAAGCTTACTGTAGCTCCTTTACTAACAGCTGATTGTACAGAAAATATATTCTGCTTAAAAGTAGGAATATACCAAGGCATTATCAAGAACAACATTTTGTTTATACCATTTGTATCATAAAGTACAATTTTAGCTTTACCTTTACCTTTAACAATATTCTTGCATCTTGCACCATCTGCAAGTTTAACCATATGTTTTGATTCATCAAAGTCTTCATCAAAACACTTAAACTTGGATTTATCAGTAATGATGTGGGTAGTAGCACCACAATCAACAAGAATATTACATACATCTATAAATATGTTATCAACAGAGCAACTTATTTTGAAACAACATTCTTCATCACTATAATTATTAGTGGATCTAGGCTTACAAACATTCACAGTTGCACTAGAAAATCTAGCAGGCCTATTAGCCTTTCTACATTCATCAAAATTGTGTGTAATGGTTTTGCATTCTTTGCACCACTTACCTCTGTCTTTCTTCAACCTACACTCGAAAGACTTATGTCCAGGCTTACCACATGAGTAACACCTTACTGATGAGACATGGCAGACCCACCACACTGAAAATCAGGATTTTTATAATTCACCTTAAGGACGTTCTCACTCATTACATTAGGCCTATGTGCCTCTCGACTCCTCAGGCTTTCTTCATAACTCCGTAGCAAAGACTTGAATTCCAGAAACGTAGGCTCACTATCCTTCTGCATAACAACAGTATTGAATGGGAGTAAATTCCTGTGGGAGATACAGCAGTACAGAGTACCTTCGGCGATCAACTTGCCAGTTACACTACTTTCAAAAGCGGCGTCATGCCACGCACATCATAACGCAAGAATTATGGGTAAAACAAATGACTGCACCCAAGCGATAAATCAACATTGTCAGTGGATCATAAAAAAATAAAAAGTATATTCTAACAACGGATTGGTCTTCGTGGCGGCAAGCGTGTCTCTTGCCGTGCGAGAGCGCTGTATTGTTCCTTTGGGGGAGAACGCTTTCATAGACCTGCGAACTGATTGTCATTGTGGGTTGGTGAGCCACAGTTAGTTCTGCTAGTAGAGTGAGTGGGAGCGTCTGATCATCCTCACCTATCCCTTCAACTTTCTGGGGTTACACTGGGAGGGATGAGGCAACCAGGGGGAATGCTGGGGAGAGCTCTCCTCAGGGTTCAGCCACAAAGGCATAACGTTCCTGGCACGGTCTTAGGACCCAGGAGGTTGTATGCTCAAGTGTTTCAGGAAGGTCATAGGGTGTCTGATGAGGTTCTTCCTGCTGCAGGAAGAGGGTCTCAGGAAGAATGCATCCTAGAAGGACTCGAGGGTCCTTCCCCTCAGGATGCGGACACCCCCGAAATCCAGATGATGTTCGCAGAGGTCGTTATGCTGATTTGTCTGCACAATGGCCTAAGGGAAAGGACTGTGTCTGTGTGTTCTGACTCCCCCTCGCAGTTCAGAGTAGTTCTGGGGTCCTAAGAAGGAACCCAGAGCCTTTACGGGATTACCATGGTCCTCGTCTGAAGTTGTCCTTGACCAAGTGAATAATCTCTTTTCAGGACAAGAAAATTCACTCAGGGCTAACCAATTGGACAAGTTGCATCCCCCTCCTCTGCCTTGACAGAAGCACTTTTACATGCCCTCGGAAGGGCCTCTGCTGACTAAACAGGTGGAGCTGGAGGTGGATCGTCTAACTCCTGGCTTGTCACTGCAGCATCTTGCAGAAAACGTCTGGTTTACGCAATAAGAGGCAGCGAACTGGGAGGCTACCACTATGGCAGCCTTCCAGGTAGTCTCCTGGTTTGACCTGTGGTCCCTCACAGTATCCAAGGTTGCTGCTTCCTCAGGGGCTGTTGTTCCTGGGGAGGACTCGACTTTTGGGAGACTGTGTCAGTCTGAAGGTAGGGCCATCGCATACCTAGCCACCAGACTGCGAACTTGTGGGCGAACTTGGTACTCGGGAGGAGGGTCGCTGTCCTGAATTTTATTGTCAGGTCCATTGGTCCATAGACGGTATTGGCCTTGAGGAATAGACCGTTGCTGGGTGCTACTGCTCTCTTGCCTAGAGAGATGGTAGATGCTGCGGTAGACAAGTGGAGAACTGAAGATGGTGACCATCTTGTCCAACAGGCAGTTGCGAAGATCAAGGCCTTCCAGAGCAACTGCGGCTAGGCCTCCGAGCCAAGCTAGCTCTTCCTCTGCTCCCAAGAAGCCTCTTCCATTGAGATGGACACAAGGAAATATAGGTAGTGTTCAAGTTACGATAATTTCATACGATAATCCGATTTTACGATGGGGTTAGCAATTAATACTGATATGTCAATATTTTGAAAATATTTATCAATTTCACTTGCAACGGGTGCAGGCAGCAGCATACAATCGGAGCATGACAACGCTCAATTATACCGATGTTGGACTGAATCTGATTCTCATTTTGTGTCCAATTTTTTTCTACTGATATATCATAGTCAGAATGCATTGGACCTCCAGAATTGGCTTATATTAATAAAAATTACTATACAGTGGACCCCCCGTGTTAGCGTTCTCCGGATTCGCGAACTCACGTATTCTTGGATTTCTCTCTAGAACATTTCCCCCCTTTATTTGTGGAAAATTCGCCTATTCGCGGTATTTTTCTATGAGAAATATCCACAAATTCAAATTTTTTTTATCAATTTCATCATTAAAATGTACTTTTGTGATAAAACTATTTAAAAAAACCAAGTGTGAACATTTTTAGTGCATTTTCTTGAGTTTTAACTAACAAAATAGGAAGTTTTAAGCATTTTTGTAGGGGTTCCAACTGTTTGCGGGTTCTAACTATTTTTTGGGGGTCTGGTACGCATCTCCCGCGAATACGGGGGGGCGCACCACTGTACCATATATGTAGTATAGAGTATATTGTAGGCGAGGCTACTGTATTCGTATGTAGACAACATTATACCGTAGTAGACACTAGGCTAACTCTTATTAATTTTATTCATTTTCTCTTTGTACTGAATTATCATGTCACTATGCATTTAATTAGCTGAAATTAATAATTACTATACTGTACATGTATAAAGTATACTGTGTATTGTAGGCTATACTACCCTATATGTAAAGATGGTACTAATTACCCTAGTGTAGGCTAGGCTATATTCAAGATATGATTTTTCCAGCAATTGATGGTTTTTGGTTTTTTTTTAAACCTAACCCCATCGTAAGTAGAAGAATACCTGTATCCAGCCCTCTTCTTTTTTCTTGAAGGTAGTGTGACCACTGGAAGGGAGGTAAGGGAAAGAAGAAGGGGAAATGCTAGCGGTAGATTCCCTCTAACTACTGCCCAGTGGTGGAGGTGTGCCTGTTGAGCCATTTGGCAACATGGCTGTGATACTGAGCCGAGACCTGGGTAGTGGATGTCCTTCGGGAGGGATATCTGTTCCCTTTGAGTCGAGCCCACCCCTTGCCAACTCCTCCAGTCTGTCCTCAAACTTTCAGTCAACCCCCATATTTTGCGTTTTCAAGATTCGTGGTACTCCGCCATATTTTGCAGATTTTTCTTTGGACCACATTTATCCATTGTTCGCGGGAAATTCGCCTATTCGGAGGTTTTTCTGACAATAAATATTCACTGATTGGTGCATTTTGATGTTATTTTCATGACTAAATACATTTTTATGATACAAAGATGATTTACTAATTTTCAAATATTAATATTGATGCTGTACTGGTAAGTTTAATCAAATTAAATGATATATATTAAAATAATAATTCTCTCTCTCTCTCTCTCTCTCTCTCCTCTCTTCTCCTCTCCTCTCTCTCTCTCTCTCTCTCTCTCTCTCTCTCTCTCCTCCGGCTTTTTTCCCATCCTTATATGGGGGTTGCTGTTTATTGAGTCTTCTCCATCTTCTGCGATCATGCACCGTTACCTCATGTTCCTCTCCCGCATGTCCTTGTCAACTGTCTCTACATCTCATTTTTGGTCTACCTCTTCTCCTTGTTCCGGGTATTAAAATGTTCATGGTTCTTTTACATACAGAATCCTCCTCTCCTCTCGTAACATCCCTAAACCATTGCAATTGTCTCGTTTGCAGCTTTGATACTTCTGTAACTTTCACCATCCCTCTTACGAAGTCACTCCTTATCCTGTCTCTCCTTGTCACTCCACACATCCAACCTAACATTTGCATTTCTGCCACTTCTATCCTTCTCTCATCTTTCTTCATGGGAGGCTATGTTTCACAACTATACATCAATGCAGGTCTGACAATGCTCTTATACATTTTTGCCTTCAGCTTTACATTAAATCTTTTGTCACATAGCACATCTCATGTTTTCCTCAAATTGCACCAAGCTGATTGTAGTCTTGGGTTCACTTCTTCCATCCCTCCACAATCAGTGACACGATCCAAGGTACTTAAAGGATGTAGCTGTTTTTACTTCTTCCTGCTCTAAGTTTATTATTCCCCCTTGGTCTCCTCCATTCATCCACATATATTCAGTTTTTGCTCTGCTTATCTTTAGGCCTCTGTCCTCCAACGCACTTCTCCACAGCTCCAATTTCCTGTCGGTGGTTACTAACACTATGTCATCTGTAAAGAGTGCACTCCAAGGCACCTGATCTTTCACTCCAGCCACTATCACATCCATTACCATATCAAAAATAAAGGGATTCATGGCAGAGCCTTGGTGGAGTCCAACTTTCACCTTCAACTTCTCTGTTGTTCCCACTGAACTTTTTACCTGTGTTTTTGCTTCTCTGTACATATCATTTACAATCCTCACATATTTTTCTGAAACACCTTTTCCCCTCAAGCACTTCCAGACTTCTTGCCTAGGCACTGGATCATATGCTTTCTCAAGATCTATGAATACTAGATGTAGTTCCTTTCCCTTTTCTCTATATTTTTCCACGACTGATCACAATAGAAAGATGGTATCTGTTATTCTTTTTCCTGGCATGAACCCAAACTGTTCTTCACTTGTAGATGTTTCATCCCTTAGCCTTGCCTCTTTTATTCTTTCATAAATTTTCAAGGTATGAGCCATCAGTTTTATGGCCTAATAGTTGCCACAATCTTGGGTGTCGCCTTTATCTTTGTAAATTGGGACTAGCAGGCTGTTTCTCTAGGCATCAGGTATCTTCTCCTGCTGATAGATCTTATTGAACAAGTCCCACAAGATGTTAATTCCTTCCTCTCCTAAGCACCTCCATACCTCAACTGGTATTCCATCTGGTCCCACTGCTTTACCCTTCTTCATTTTACTTAGTGCCCGCCTTACTTCTCTCTGACTAATCCTGGGGAATTCTCTTTCATTTACTATGCCTTCCTCAATGATATTCCTGCGATTTTCTTCATTTAGGAGATTTTCAAAATACTCTCTCCATCTACTTTTAATTTCCCCTTCTTTTGTTAGAACCTTACCATTTATATCTTTAATTTGCTTAATTTATGTGAGGTCTTTTGTGGCTTTGTCTCTAGCTTTGGCTATCCTGTGGATGATTCTTTGGCCCTCTGGCATGTTAACATTCTCATACAGATCCTTGAAAGCAGTAGCCTTTGCTCTGGCAACTTGTTGTTTTGCAGCTTTATTTGCTTCTTTAGATGTTTGCTTGTTTTTGTCTGTTCTGTGTTTATCGTAGTTCTTTTGAAATTCTTTCTTTTTCTTGATCTTGCCTTGTGTGTCTTCATTTCACCAGCTTTCTTTATCTTTTGGTACCTTTGCCTAATGTTTGCCTAAAATTTCCTCCTCATGTCTTAAGATCGCTTTGCTGTTAAACTCCTACCAATCATTTACATCATCTTCCAACTTTATTTCTCTCAGAACATTCTCCTTAAACCTAGATGTTGACTCCACATTTTCTATTCTCTGTCTTCTCAAGCTCCACCATTTGATCTTATGGATACTTTTCCCTTTGTCCTATTTTATGTTGTTGGCTAACATTCTCTCCATATATCATTTTACAATCCTTTACTTCCTTAGGGTGTTGTCTCATACAGAGCAGAAAATCAATTTTACTCCCTTCCACCACTTCTATATGTTACAAAAACTTTCTTTAGGAAGAATGTATTAATTAGTGCCATATCAAATGCCACTGCAAAGTCTATAATGCTTTTGCCTTCTTTCCTCTCCCCCATTCCTAGTCCTCCATGGATTCTTGAAATCACTCTTCTCTCTGTACCTATATGTCCATTTAAGTCTCCACCCAATACAACTCTCTCTTCTTCTGGGATTGATGTTAATACCTCATCCAACTCCTTCCAGAACATGACTTCTGTTCATCATCACATCCAACTTGTGGGGCATAAGTGCTTATCACATTTAGGACTTCTGATTACATTAATCTTCATTATCCGACTACTACTTACTTTTAACTTCTACCACTTTTTCCTTCAGTTCTCGGTTTACAATGATGCCTACTCCACTTCTACCATTCTCGTCTCCCCCATTGCACATGAACTTACATCCTTCTCCTATTTCCTTTGCCTTATTCCCTTTCCCCCTTGTTTCTTGCTCACACAAGATATCAACTCTTCTCATATTCATCATCTCCGCCACCTTTCTACTCTTTCCTGTCATACTACCCACATTTAGTGTCCCAATTCTAATCAGTTGGACTTGCTTCTTTAACTGCACTAATCAGCACTGTGGTAGCCCTTGCCTATTTATCAGAGGGGTTAGGCGAGGCCTCTGCGTGTTGCTTTATCAGGGTATGTCCTGGCATTCTCTCTGAATCTGGATTAGACTAACCATGGTTCTGGCATTGGGTTTTTATAGTCGGATGCCATTCCTGTCACTAACTCTCTCTATCCAGGCTTAGGACCGGCACCAAGGTTGGCTTGTTCCCCCCGCCAGTGGCTAGGTTTCTCTCTTTCTCTCTCTTAGAGAGATGTTTTTTTGTATGCTAAATAAATGATTTACTAATTTAAATTATTAACCCATTAACGCCGAAGCGGTAAATAAAAAAATGACTCCCGTATGCCGGAGGGGTTTGAGAGTGAGCGCGTAAGCGGAAAAATATTTTTTTCAAAAAATCACAGCGCGCTTAGTTTTCAAGATTAAGAGTTCATTTTTGGCTCCTTTTTTTGTCATTGCTTGAGGTTTAGTATGCAACCATCAGAAATGAAAAAAATTATCATTATCATATATAAATAATGCGATATATGATAGCGCAAAAACGAAATTTCATATATAATTGTATTCAAATCGCGCTGTGCGCCAACGGTTAGAGGTAACAAGTTACTTTTTTTTCGTTGTAATGTTGCATAAATTGCGATCATTTTGATATATAACACATTGTAAAACGATAAAAGCAACACAGAGAAAAATATATCACAAAATGATGCATGAATTCGTAGCACGCGGATGTAAAAAATAATTTTTCATTCACCATAAATCGAAATATTGTTATAGAGACTTGCAATTTGTTTCAAAATGAAGGAAAATGATTGAATATTACGATACTGTAAGAGTTTTAGCTTACAAATGCAGTTTTCGACCATTTCGAACGAGTTAAAAGTTTAGTTGACCCGAATGTCGAATTTTGTTTAAAATTTTTTTTTATATGCAAATATAAAAAAAATGATGAAATGCTACAACCTTTCCCATCCAATTTTTGTTATATTGTACATGTTTTTGCGCACATTTTCATATATAAAACTCTAAAAAAAAAGCGTAATATGAAAAGGCTCAAATATTAGGAGAATGTGACCTACGCGTTCCGAGATTTTCGGCCGAGAATCGGCGCGCGGACGGAATAAAAATATTTTTTTTCAAATATTCACCATAAATCGAGATATTGTTCTAGAGACTTGCAATATGTTTTAAATTGAAGATAAATGATTGAATATTACTAGACTGTAAGATTTTTATGTTACAAATGCGTTTTTTTTACCATTTCGGTTGAGTCAAAGTTGACCGATCGTAGTTTTTTTCGTACTTATCGTACTTTATATGCAAATATTTCAAAAATGATAAATGCTACAACCTTCCATATTTTTTTGTTATATTGTGCACGTTTTTGCGCACATTTCCATATATAAACCTCTAAAAAAAAGCGTAATATGAAAAGGGCACAAAATATTAGGAGAATGTGACCTACTCGTTTCCGAGATTTCGGCCGAGAATCGGGCGCGCGGACGGAATAAAAATATTTTTCAAATATTCACCATAAATCGAGATATTGTTCTAGAGACTTGCAATATGTTTTAAAATGAAGATAAATGATTGAATATTACTAGACTGTAAGATTTTTATGTTATAAAAGCGTTTTTTGACCTTTTCGGTTGAGTCAAAGTTGACCGATCGTAGTTTTTTTCGTACTTATCGTACTTTATATGCAAATATTTCAAAAATGAAAAATGCTACAACCTTCCAATATTTTTTTATATTGTGCATGTTTTTGCGCACATTTTTCATATATAAACCTTTAAAAAAGCGTAATATGAAAAGGCTCAAATATTAGGCGTAATGTGACCTCCGCGTTTAGGAGATTTTCGGCCGAGAATCGGCGCGCGGAGGGAAAAAAAATATTTATTTCAAAAATTCACCATAAATCGAGATATTGTTCTAGAGACTTGCAATATGTTTTAAAATGAAGATAAATATTGATTGAATATTACTAGACTGTAAGATTTTTATGTTATAAATGCGTTTTTTAACCTTTTCGGTTGAGTCAAAGTGACCGATCGTAGTTTTTTTCATACTTATCGTACTTTATATGCAAAATATTTCAAAAATGATAAATGCATACAACCTTCCAATATTTTTTGTTATATTGTGCATGTTTTTGCGCCCACATTTCCATATATAAACCTTTAAAAAAAAGCGCTTAATATGAAAAGGCTCAAATATTAGGAGAATGTGACCTACGCGTTTCCGAGATTTTCGGCCGAAAATCGTCGCGCGGAGAGGGAAAATTTTTTTTTTTTTTTAAATTCACCATAAATCGCGATATTGTTCTAGAGATTGCAATATGTTTTAAAATGAAGATAAATGATTGAATATTACTAGACTGTAAGATTTTTATGTTATTAAAGCGTTTTGACCTTTTCGGTTGAGTCAAAGTTGACCGATCGTAGTTTTTTTGGCGTACTTATCGTACTTTATATGCAAATATTTCAAAAATGATAAATGCTACAACCTTCCAAAATTTTTTGTTATATTTTACATGGTTTTGCGCACATTTCCATATATAAACCTCTAAAAAAAGCGTAATATGAAAAGGCTCAAATATTAGGAGAATGTGACCTACGCGTTTCCGAGATTTTCGGCCGAGAATCGGCGCGCGGAAGGGAAAAAAAATATTTTTTCAAAAATTCACCATAAATCAAGATACTATTCTAGAGACTTGCAATTTGTTTTAAAATGAAGATAAATGATTGAATATTACTAGACTGTAAGATTTTTATGTTTTAAATGCGTTTTTTGACCTTTTCGGTTGAGTCAAAGTTGACCAATCGTAGTTTTTTTCGTACTTATCGTACTTTATATGCAAATATTTCAAAAATGATAAATGCTACAACCTTCCAATATTTTTTGTTATATTGTGCATGTTTTTGCGCATATTTCCATATATAAAACTATAAAATAAGCGTAATATGAAAAGGCACAAATATTAGGAGAATGTGACCTACGCGTTTCGGATATTTTCGGCCGAGAATCGGCGGCGCGGAGGGAATAAAAATATTTTTTTTCAATTATTCACCATAAATCGAGATATTGTTCTAGAGACTTGCAATTTGTTTTAAAGTGAAGGTAAATGATTGAATATTACTAGACTGTAAGTAATTTGCTTACCTAAAAAAAAAATATTTATAATTATATATATATACATATATATATATATATATATATATCATTATATATATATATATATATATATTATATATATATATATATATATATATATATATATATATATATATATATATATATATATAGATATATATATATATATATATATATATACGTAAATATATATATTAAATTCTTCGATTCTGGTACCAATACATAAATAAAAGGAATGCAGGTGACACTTCTCTTTTCGCATACAATGAAATGTCTTATTATTATTTTATCATGCACACATTCAGATATATAAAAAATTGTAATAAATATAAAACTAAATATAAAATAAATGCAGAATACTCACTCGTAATCCTGACTCTTCGTTTCTATTCTTGTTTCTCCCTCCTCCATTGAAGAGTCTTGCATTTTTTTCCACTCGACATGACGAGGTACAGGTGGAGGAGGGAGACGCGCGCCCACCCTTACTGCTGATGGACCCGGCGGCCCCAGTGCGCCCTCCGCTGTCGGTTTAGGGGGCGCGCTCCAATACATGACCTTAGTGGTACTTTCGGTCACACTCCCCTATCCTGCAAAGAGCAACTTTGCAGAGACGACAGAAGAACGGGTGCTCTCTGCTCTCCTGCCATTGCATCATGGCACACCGGCACCGTTTCGCTTCGCCCACTTCTAAGGCCTCCAGTATGTGTTCCCCTGGCTGCAGCCGACACGCAGGGTCCACTACCCGACGAGAAGCGGTGATGGCGGGGCCGGCAGCAAGAGGGGCGGCGGCAGCAGGGGCGTCGTCAGCAGGGGCGGCGGCAGCAGGGGGCGTCGTCAGCAGGGGCGGCGGCAGCAGGGGCGTTGTCAGCAGGGGCGTCGTCAGCAAGGGGCGGCGGCAGCAGGGCGGCGGCAGGTCAGCGAAGTTGGCCCTCCTATCTGCCCTTTCCTCTAAGGGGCAGATCTGCAGCTCGGGGCAGGGGGTCAGTTATGGAAGGCCACTCATCGGGATCGAAGTTGATGAGGGCATTCCCGGATACCTCTAGGAACTGTATGTGGGTCAACCTCGGAAGATTGTCACCGCGGTAATACCCACAGTACAGTATGCAGGCATTTTGGAGGGCCAACTGAAGGATGTATTTGAGGAGCTTCTGTGTCCACCTTCTGGTTCTCCTGCGAAGGATAGTACTGGATGAGCTGATCAAAGAGATCAACTCCTCCCATGTGCCTGTTGTAGTGCCCAATGACAGTAGGCCGCTCGGTACGAAACTCCTCAAACACAACTCGGCCCTGTCGACGTGTCTTCTTCCGCTGTACGATCTCTTCTTGGATGGGTTCATGACTCGTCATAATCATAGGGACGAGTCGGACACCCCTTCCAACAGATGACGAAGACAGCGCCCTTCCGCCGCCACTCTGTCTCTCCTCTTGCCAGGTGTTGCGGATGACTAGCGAACCTCTTGAGGACATTCGGGGCCCCACGCACCAACCGAAGGTTACCGAACTGACGTGAACACCTGCTTCATACAGTTCCTGGGCCAGGGATAAACCGAGTTAATGAATACTTATCCATAAACAGGTGATATCCCTGGTACGGAAACGTCCCACAAGGTTGAATACAGTGTCACGCAGCGTGGAGAAGACCCCGGTATACACTGAAAAGTCCACAACGTATCCAGTGTTGGCCTCGGTAATGAGAAAGAATTTCACACCAATTTCTTTGTGGTTCTTGGGGTATACACTTTTTTATACTAAGACGTTTCCTTTGTAAGGCATCATCCCCTCATCCAAAGACAGGTTCTTTCCAGGAATCACGAGATTACTACACCGCTCACGGATAATCCAAACACTGTACGCCACTAAAATGAGGCGATCACTGTTATTCCGGGGTATGGCCCTTCGGTTGAAGGCGTTGAAGTACCTGTCCATCGCCAGGAAATTATCACGGGACATAACGCCAGGCACATTCGGCATACATAAAAAATAATTTCTCCTCCAATATTGCCTGACGTCGACAGCAGGTGTCATACCAAAATAAATGAGGAGCCCCAAAAAATGTGCCATGTCAATGAGGTTGAACAACCCCGCCAGTAATACGACAAGGTCGTCTTCAGCTCATACCGGCAGTACCGAGCGTAGTCCACCGTCTCGTGTACCAGGTATTCCAGCAATTCCCGCGTCAGGAAAAGCTGGATGAACCCCAAAACAGTCAGGGGTACTGGTTCGGGTCATCCCAGGGGTTGCCGTGTAAGGGGTGCATATTTAAGAGGGGTGGGGTCCTCCGTCCACCCCTCGTCACTCTCCGACGACCGACCTTCACCTTGGCTGGCGCGACGAGCCGACATTCTACGTGCCCGTGCGCGCACGCGCACGGAGTGCGGGCCCACGATGCACACTACCCCCCCCCCCCCCCCGTTGGCCCATCCCACCCTCACTTCCCCATAGGCCCTCACTTTCTGTATCGTCCTCTGCGATAAAACTTGAGCCCGTATCCCCACCCTCCCCCTCCTCAGATTCCCCCTCGTATGCACTGAACCCACTGAATTCGAGCTCACTTTCGGGATGTGAGCCTCGAACGGACATTGGTGGCAAATATTCATCCTCACTTTCATCGGGACTGATGTCCTCATCACTCGATGACCATCCGCCATCAAAATGAGGACTTGCGACATGTTCCCAATCAAGCCCTCCGAAAGATATTCGTCTATGTCCCTTGGTTGGAGGCCTCCCAAATGCCTACGAATGCCCCTAAGGACGCCCACATGCTTCCTA
This sequence comes from Macrobrachium nipponense, assembly GCF_015104395.2. Lineage (NCBI taxonomy): Eukaryota > Metazoa > Arthropoda > Malacostraca > Decapoda > Palaemonidae > Macrobrachium > Macrobrachium nipponense. Next base: position 58,806,759 of record NC_061087.1, on the reverse strand, counting down.
GGGGTAACCAAAGGCATACGATGTGTTCCCGAAACACTTTCAGCCACACGTGGCACACAGAACGGCCTTGAGGCGCGGGGTGGGGGTCATGCTGGGTGCTTGGCCCCTCGCCAGCATCCAGGTCCAAAACTCGCCTTACACGATCCCTTCCGACGGGTAAAACGCGCTTTCATGGTTCACACGTCGTTGAGACATATCTAGGAATGTCCTGTAGCAATACAAATGCTCAAAGTCTCGCACAAGTCCAGAAAACACGCTTTTCACGAAAGATCGCTCTCGGATGGTGCGCTACTGATGCTGGCTGGAGCGAGAAGAAGGGATATCGCGCATGCGCACCTGGGTCACGCTTCAAAACAAAACAGGCCTTGATCCGTGAACTCCCAGCATTCCCCAAGGCGCGTGATTCAAAAGTTTTAGGCTGTAGGCCTATAAGTATTTTTCCCGCGAATTTAAAAAAAACTTTCGTATGTCGACGTAAAATACGGTCCAGTCTGCACCCGACGCAAAAAAACCCCCAGACAATTTATCTCGACGTAAAATACGTCCAGTCGGCGTTTAAGGGTTAATATTAATGTAAACAGCAATAATATCAATTCATTAAAGAAAATACTATACAGTGGTGCCCGTATTCATGTTCTCGAGATTCGCGGACTCTCCTATTCATGGATTTTTTTTAGACACTATCTACCCATTATTCACAGGAAATTCGCCTACTCGCAGGTTTTTTCAGACGATAAATATTTACTAACTAGTGTATTTTGTTGCTATTTTCATGACTAAATACATTTTTATGATACAAAAATGACTAATTTTCAAATATTAATATTAATTAACACTATTGGTAATTTTAATAAGATTAAATGATATGCATGTTAAAATAATAATTCTCTCTCTCTCTTTTTTACAGAGATGCATGTTTTTTTTCTCTGATAAGTAAATTATTCATGTATGTATAATGTTTATTAGTATTTTCAAATAATAATTGCTATGTGGGTTTATGGTTTCATTTTTCGCATTGGACTTCCTACATATGTGAGAGGTGTTATTTCCGTCTATCGTATTCTGAACATATCTGGTTCTTAGGGCCTGATCTTGTGCCGCTGTTATCATTCCTTCAGTTTCCTTCTTTAGCTCTTCCTCTGTAGCCATTGCCATGTGTCATCGCTAGCTTGTCTCATGTATTGTCCGTGCATTGGTTTGTTGTGCCAGTCCTCTGTTCTGTTTGTCATTCTCCTGTCTTTGTATATTTCTTGGTCTTCGTCTACTTTTATTAGTCCTTCTTCCATGCACTCTTTAGCCACTCGTCTTCAACTGGTTTTCAGATATTGCCCCAGTGTTCTGTTCTCGATGTTGACGCAGTCCTCTATACTTAGTTCTCTCTCTCCTTCCTTTCGTGTTATGTATAGTCTGGCTTTTAACCATATACTATTCATGTTTTCAAGTATATAGGGTAGTGTAATAGCCACTGTACTATGGTATTCCATTACCCTTTTACTCAAGTTTTTGTATGAGAGTACACTCATGTGTACTTTACTGTCTTTCTCTCTCTTAGGGTTTTTGTCTGTTGACTTTTCAGTTGGAGTGGCAGTTTGTCATTTAATAATTAATTATAATACAGAATTGAAAATACATAATATTAATGAAAGTAGCTCACAATGTACAGTATAATATAAAGAGTTCTTCATAAATGCTGATGTTTATAGTCAGAGTGCTTTACTTAAGGCGGCCCATTCATGAACCAGTCATTAATTGTCTGTAAAATATATGTACAACTTAGTATAACACCGTATAAATATTATGTATGTGCTTATTGGTATTTTCTTTTATTACTACTTACTGAAATGTTAATGGAAGTGAAAACAAATATTGAGTTCACTCAATTAGATATTTTTCTGATTTTACCAAACTAAAATGAATGTCTTTTTTGTAGTTGATAATATAACAAAATTAAGAACATAATTTTATATCAGTAAAAGCTGTAGATATTTAGTACGAAATTTGTAATAATTTTAACTTGGTAATTAACCATTATGTTTTGCAGCTGATAATATATTAAATGAAAAAAACATGAATTTTTATATCAGGAAAAGTAAAATTAAGGGCATGGTTTTTTAAGTAATATTTATTATGAAATTTGTAGTGATTTTCAACTTAGTAATTAACCATTAGACTACTCCGTGTGAAATTTGTAATTAGTAATTTTGCTATTAAAGAGAGAGAGAGAGAGAGAGAGAGAGAGAGAGGAGAGAGCGAGAGAGAGAGGAGAGAGAGAGAGAGAGAGAGAGAGAGAGAATCACCTGATCAATTTTAAGAGTTTTTAAAGAAAGGTCTAAAAAAACATAGACAATCAACCTTTTTGTCGCGTAGATGGTTTGTTCTTGTTTTTGTTATAAAAAACAGTCCAGTAGTTTGTCCCGGAAAATCCCAGGATGGTTTAAACCCTTGGAAAATGGCCGGGATCCCGGGTTCCTGGAAGAGAAATCCTAATCTACACATTCTTGCACTTCAAATTACCTTATGAGAGGATAAATTATACACCAAAAGTGAGCAGGAAGACTAAAATTTAGAAAAATAATATTTAAACCAGTGAAAAACAAGTGTTCCATTTACCATCCTTCTCCTTATAATCAAAATCATCATCATTTTTCATTCCTCAAAGAACAGGTAATCTATAAAAATAAAATCATTAGTAACAGAGATTACATTAAGAAGGCTTAGATTATTTTTTTAGGTCTGTAATCATTTTTGTACATGAAACTTACCCAGCAGATATATACTTAGCTATAGACTCGGTCGTCCCGACAGAATTTCAAAACTCGCGGCACACGCGACAGGTAGGTCAGGTGATCCACCATTCCCGCCGCTGGGTGGCGGGGTCTGGAACCATTCCCGTTTTCTAAGCCATAATTTCTCTGTCGGTTGAACGGACAACACCTATTGTTCGTTCCTCCATCTTGGATTTCTACTCGTTTGCCAAGAATTTGGATTGGTTTTTTGGTGACGTATTCTGTTTTTTCTCTGGCTTGGCATACGCTTATTGTGGACTGTTTTTCGACTTTGGTTTTGACTACTCTTTCACGATGTCTGACGCTAAGGCTTCACCTATGTTTAGAGTTTGCAGTAGGGAAGGTTTGCAAGGTTAGGCTGCCTAAATCGGCAGTAGATCCTCATAGTATTTGCGCTAAATGCAGAGAGAATGAATGTTCTTTTAATACACATGTGTTGAATGCGAGAACCTTACGGAGCTTGAATGGAAGGAGTTATCGTCATATGTTAGGAAGCTTGAGAGAGATAGAGTAAGAAAGGCTTCAGCTAGGTCATCTAGTAGATCTTGCTCTTAGAACAAGAAGTTAACTCTCCTACTAACAATTTTCCCTTAGCCTCAGCTGCTTCTCCCTGTTTCTGAATCCAAAGATTCTTCTTCAGAGAGGGAAAATGTAAAGGCTTCAATCAAGAAACTTCAAGCTCAGCTACGAGCTCTAAACGAAGGTAAGAGTGGCGTGCTGATAGTGATTTGTGCAGTGTCCCCAGTGCAGTGGAGGGAGGGGGCGTCTGACCGGTTCCTCATTGCTCCTAGGCCTAGACCGCTTCCAAACTCCCTAGGACCAGGGGAGGAGGAATGTCGAAAGCCGCAGGGAGGATGCAGAACATCCCCAACGGTCAGGCGTCCCTTCGGCAGATCCTGTTGTAAAGTCCCAGGCTGCCTCGGATTGCCGCAGAAAAGGCGTCCTAAGGGAGTGTTTTTCGGCCTCAAACTCTTCCTCTCCTAAACGAGGATGGAGTTCGGCCTCTCTTTTTCCGCCGCCCTTTGAAGAGAGCCTGGAAGGCGCCTAAAGGAGACGCGGCCGATTCCAGCCCAGAGCGTTTTCCGAGGATTGGCCTTCGGGACCTAAGAAGACGAAACAAGAGGAGCCTTCTCTTCAGGATCCTGCGAAGAAGTTTTTGATTAATCTGCAAGAGCAGTTAGCTTCTTTAGTAGGCTCCTTTGCTAAGGACTCGACAAGGAGGAAAGATGTTTCGCTCCCTGTAAGAGTTTCGCTAAGCGCCCCACCTCTTCGTATAGGAGAGAACCCCCTGACAATCTCCAGGGCGTTTATCGCCTTCGTCGAGAGACTCGTCCGATAGGAGTTGTTCTCCTGAGAGAAGAGTTCTTTCGCCCTATAGGCTGTCTTCTCCGAAGCGCCCTATGAGACGCCGCGAATCGAGCAGAAGTCTCGATCGGTTTAGGTTCAAGGAACCGGAAAACCGATTTAAGTATCAGGATCCTTTGGGTCTGGCTGGACCAGGAGCCAGACAGGCGCAAAGAGGCAGCAAGCAAGACGCAAGAAAGGGCGTCAAGAGCCTCTCAGACCACAGGATTCAGGACGTCAGGAGTCTGCTAGAAGGCAGGAATCAGGACGCCATGAGTCAGGGCGCCAGGAGTCAGGACGCCATGAGTCAGGGCGCCAGGAGTCAGGGCGCCTAGGAAGTCTTACGACGCCAGGAGGCAGGACGCCAGGAGTACGTTAGGCGTCAAGAGTTAGGGCGCCAAGAGCCTGTTAAGCGTCATGAATCAGGATGCGGCGGGGATCTTTTCAAGCGCCCTGAATCAGGGCGCCAGGAGCCTAGCAAGCGCCGCGAACCTGGCGAACCGCAAGAACCTAGACAACAAGAGTCTAGTAGGCGCAAGAGTGTTTCGGACAGGCAGGAGCCTCACTCTTCGTATAGAAGTGCTAATGTTCAGCGCTCCCCTTCTCGGGAAAGGAGTTCTTCTCCCGGGAAGAGCCAGATCACTCCCAAACGGTCTCCTTCGGTGGATCAGTTGGACCAGGTATCGGAAGACGACGAGCCAGTAGATGTAGCAGTTTCTGACTACAAGAGACTTTCACTTTTGCTGCTAAAGTAGTCGGAGAACTCCCTTCATCCTGCTGACCCTCCTTCACCAGGATCTTTGATGTCTAGCACAAAAGCTCTCAAGTCGTCTTCCTTCGTCAAGATGCGCCCCGCTCTTTGTATGAAAAAGGCCTTAAAGACCTTTTCAGAGTGGTTGACTTCCAGAAGGGAAGCGGGCAAGACAGTTTTTTCCTGCCCTCCTTCCAAGTTAACAGGCAAACCAGGAAGGTGGTACGAGACCAAAGAAACCTATGGGGTTAGGCCTCCCTTCTTCCGCAGATGCGGATTTGCTTCCTTAGTGGACTCTTCCAGGAGGAAGTCTTTGCTGTCTGCTAAGGCAACATGGGGCATGTGTGAGCTAGACCACCTTCTAAAGGGCCTCTTTAAACCCTAGAAGTCTTCAATTTTATGACTGGGCTTTGGGAGCTTTAGCTAAGAGAGCTCAGGACACTGACTTTGTTTCCATGGAGGAACTTTCAAGCGTCCTGGCTTGCTTGGACAGAGCGGTCATGGACGGTTCCGTAGAAGTGCCTCTCTTTTTGGAACGGGAGTCTTAAAGAAGAGATCGGTCTTTAGCTCTTTTCTAGCAAGAGCCGTATCACCTTTGCAAAGAACATCTCTTCTTTTTGCACCGTTATCCCCGCATCTGTTTCCACAGGAGACTGTTAGAGAGGTTTCTAAATCTCTTACGGAGAAGGCAACTCAGGATCTCCTCACGCACTCAGCCAGAAGTTTAGGCCGGCAGTGCCTATAGAGAAAAAAGAGAGACCCTCTTTTGTACAGCCCTTTCGAGGTGCCTCCTCTTCTAGAGCCCCTCTTAGAGGTCGCAGACCCAGATAGAAGGAGTAGACCATCTAGAAGGTCCTCTCGGGAAGTCTAGATGAGCAGGGAGTCCTCCAGACGAAAGTAGGCGCCAGACTACTCCACTTTGCAAAAGTCTGGGCGCAGAAGGGAGCGGACTTGGTCCCTCTCTATCCTGAAAAAAGGATACTTGATCCCCTTCAGGGAAAATCCATCCCTCCCTTGACGACAACTCCAATGGGAGTTGAACTGCAAGATACTCGGATCCGGTCCGAAAGCTTGCTATTTTGCAAGCAGTGGAACAGATGATTTCCAAGGAAGCGGTAGAACTGGTTCAAGATCTCCAGTCTCCAGGATTTTACAATCGGCTATTCCTGGTACCGAAAGCATCGGGGGGATGGAGACCGGTTCTAGACGTCAGTGCCCTGAATTTCTTTATCTTGAAGAAGAAATTTTCAATGGAGACGTCTTCCTCTGTTCTGTCTGCTCTTCGTCCAGGGGACTGGATGTGTCCCTGGACCTTCAGGATGCGTATTTCCATGTGCCAATTCATCCGGCAGCAAGGAAATATCTGAGATTCATGTTCCAAGGGAAAGTGTTCCAGTTCCGAGCGATGTGCTTCGGACTTTCGACTGCCCCTCAAGTCTTCACGGACATCATGAAGGAATGTAGCTTATTGGCTACATCTGGAAGGGATCAGGATCTCGTTATATCTGGACGATTGGCTAATAAGAGCCCAATCGGAGAAAAAATGTCTGGAGGACCTGTTAGTTACTCTAAATTTGACAAAGTCCCTAGGACTCTTAGTCAATCGCGAGAAATCCATGCTGACTCCCCAGCAGAGTATTGTCTATCTGGGGATTCAGATGGATTCTCGGGATTTTCTAGCGTATCCTTCGCAGGAAAGGAGAGAACGCTGCTTAGAAAAGGTGGCAGTCTTCTTAAGGAAGAACATTGTTCCGCGAGGGAATGGGATGAGGGGGGGCTTACTGGGGACCCTCCTCTCGATGGAACAGTTCGTTTCCTTAGGAAGACTACACCTACGACCCCTTCAATTTTATCTGAAGGAGAAGTGGGATTGGAAGTCCAACAATCTAGGAGATACATTTCCAATTTCGAAAGGGATCAAGGAGAATATCCGTTGGTGGTTAGATCCACAGAAACTAAGCAAGGGAATCTCCCTTCTTCTTAGAACCCTCGAACCCTCGCCTAGCGTTATTTGCAGACGCCTCAGATTCAGGGTGGGGAGCGACCTAGGTTCGGAAGAAGTGTCAGCACTTGGGAAGGAGAACAAGTGTCTGGCACATAAACAAGAAAGAACTAACAGCCATTCATCTAGCTTTAGTTCATTTCGAGGAACAGGTCTCAGGGTCTGGGGATTCAGATTCACTCGGACAACACAACAGCCCTCGCTTATATAAAGAAACAAGGGGGACGCATTCCTTTTCCCTGTACGAATCAGCAAAGGATCTGCTGATTTGGGCTCAGGAAAGGAAGATCTCTCTTCTCACAAGGTTTGTGCAGGGAGAGAAAAATGTCCGGGCAGATCTGTTGAGCAGAAAAGAACAAGTCCTACCCACGGAATGGACTCTCAATCCTCAGATTTGCCAACAACTTTGGCATCTGTGGGGAAGGCCCAATATAGACCTGTTCGCGACCAACAAGAATCACAGATTAGAGACCTATTGCTCCCCGATCTCGGATCCACAAGCAGTAGCAGTAGACAGCTTTCTGCTAGATTGGACGGGCTTGGACGCATACGCCTTCCCTCCTTTCAAGATAGTAGGGGAAGTATTGAGGAAGTTCGCTTGCTCGGAAGGAACAAGAATGACCCTCATCGCTCCCTTCTGGCCAGCTCTCGATTGGTTCACAGAGGTGCTGGAGTGGTTAGTAGATTTTCCAAGATCGCTTCACTAAGGAACGATCTTCTCAAACAACCCACTTCGACAGGTTCACAAAAACCTCCCCGCTCTAAGTCTGACCGCCTTCAGACTGTCGAAGGACTTGTCCAGAGCAAGGGGCTTTTCATGAGAAGTGGCGAAGGCTATTGCAAGAGCCAGAAGAGTCTCCACCTCTAAAGTATATCAGTCGAAGTGGGAGTTGTTTAGAAGACGGTGTAAGGGAAAGAAAATATCCTCTTCCAGTACCTCTGTAACTGAAATCGCAGATTTTCTCCTATATTTGAGAAAAGACTGTAACCTGGCAGTTTCAACAGTGAAGGGTTAACAGAAGTATGCTGGCCGGTCAGTTTTCGACATAGAGGAATAGATCTGACGAATAATAAAGATCTACATGACCTTATAAGGTCTTTCGAAACCACGAAAGACCATGTAATCAAGAAGCCTAGCTGGAACTTGGATGTGGTCCTCAAGTTCCTAATGTCGGAAAAATTTGTACCGTCTCACGCAGCTTCGTTTAGAGACTTAACGAGAAAGTCATTATTCCTCTTTGCGTTAGCAACAGCCAAGAGAATTAGCGAGTTGAGATAAGAGGACTATCTTCATTAACAGGGAGAGAACTAGAAAGGACTTGTGTCCAGTCAGGGCACTCAAGTTCTACCTGGAGAAGAAGAAGTTGCTGAGAGGTACAGAAGAAAGTCTTTGGTGCTCTGTAAAGAGATCCGAAAATGATCGATTTCTTAAGAACGCCCTTACATACTTCAAAAAAGATGTAATAAGGGAAGCTCACCTTAAGTGCGATGAAGAGCACCTCAAGGTTCTCAGAGTGAGAGCTCATGAAGTGAGAGCCATAGCTACGTCTATGGCATTTCACAAAACATGGTCTCTTCAGGCTCTTATAGAGTCTACGTTTTGGAGATGTAATTCTGTGTTCGCCTCGAATTACCTAAGAGACGTTAAAATTTCGTCCGTAACAAAAGTGCTTTGCTCTGGGAGCGTATGTTTCGGCGAATTCAGTGCTGGGAGAAGGGGCTGAGGCTAATCCTTCCTAATTTAGTTTAGTGTTTAAATTACTTTTTATTGGTGGTGGTTGTTTTTTATTGGTTAATTGTCAGAGGGAATAGGGAACCCTCTTGCAATTCATAGATTATAACAATACTAACATGGTCAGGTGATCGGGATTGGCTTCAGTGCTCTTTGTGATTTTTTAATAACCTTAACTCTGTCATGTAAGAGGGCGAGTCTCCATTGATATGACAAAAGGTCAAGGCTCTACCATGTAAGTGGGTCAGCCCCCATTGGTACGATCCAGAATAGGCTCTGTCGCGTAAGCGGGCTAGCCCCATTGACACGATCCAAAGAGTTATTCAACCATAGGTTCATTCCTCGTTGAAACTCTTGAGGCAGGCAGACTCATCGACAGTAGTCATGAAGTCTTCAGCCCAATCAGGTAGGAACTATGGATTATTTTATCCAAGAACATAGGTTGTTTTTTCCCTGTTTTTTAATGTATTTAGTTTAAGTATTATTTTGTTTTTTAGCTGTCTCTTGCCCGCCACCAAGGGTGCCAATCAGTTAAGTTAATATTCTGCTGGGTAAGTTTCATGTACAAAAATGATATTGTTAAGATACAATAAAGTTTTGTACATACTTACCTGGCAGATATAACCCCGATTAATTGCCCACCCATCCTCCCCTCAGGAGACAGGTGGAAGAGAAATTATGGCTTAGAAAACGGGAATAGTTCCAGACCCGCCACCCACGCGGCGGGAATGGTGGATCACCTGACCTACCTGTCGCGTGTGCCGCGAGTTTTGAAATTCTATCGGGACGACCGCGTCTATAGCTAAGTATATATCTGCCAGGTAAGTATGTACAAAACTTTATTGTATCTTAACAATATCATTTTTGCAACATCCAGGCAGCTTGAACAGAGCCTAAAACTTCAACATTCAAAGCAAGCTTGTTGTAATTTATATTCCAATTTTAAAAATGTTGTTATTAGGTCTACCATTATAATGCTGCAGAGGTAGTTACATTGACCAGCCCGAGGAGCATGTCATTGACAGCACCGCTGAACCTTATCACGCCATACTAATTTTCAAATATTAATAAGATTAATAAAAGAAATAGTGATTCCCAGTCTATTTATCCACTTCGAGAAAGGAGGCGGCGGGGGAGTAAATGACAGTTTGATATGATATTGGTGAAGTTAAAGGAGTTGAGTTGTAAGGAGTTAGCACTCTCTCTTCTCTCTCTACTCTCTCTCTCTTCTCTCTCTCTATCTTCTCTCTCTCTATCTTCTCTCTCTTCATTATTATTTTCTATGTCTCAGAAATAATTAATAATTTCACTCTTGATGGTCAGATATATGATGTGGATTCAATGGTCTGCTCTCTCTCTCTCTCTCTCTCTCCTCTCTCTCTCTCTCTCTCTCTCTGTGTTATTGGCTGTATGTATATATGTTAATGGTAAAATGTTTAAAATGAATTTGGAATTATATTATCAGTATAATCTCAAAGATTAATACAGTGGTAATAGGATGGTAATTTAAGGTATATTTGACGTAGGATGTTATTTAAGATATAAATTTGATATCTGAACATTCAAGATAGGCAGTTGTAGGTATTTTTAGAGGAGGTTCTAACTATTTTTGGGGGTCTGGTTCACATCCTCACAAATATGGGGTCCACTGTCACATGTAAAAGTAAGTTTCATATATACGTACTTACCAAGTAGAGATCTCAAAGTCCACTCACCCTCCCCTTTATGGATATGAGGGCAGGAACAAATTGCATATGGCTGCTGTGCTGTTTACTTCTCCTCCGATGAGTGATGGGGATGTCACCTACACGATAAACAAATGAAGTGATATCGCAAAATTCAAAAAGTTGCTGTGCGATGGTAGATATATTAGCTATGTAATTACTTTAAAAGCATATATGAAACTTAATTTTATTATGAAAATGTAATTTTCTATGCTGAAATTTGTAGAGTAAGTAAAATATAAATTAGCTGGTATTGAACTCTCTGACTAAGCTTAGCCAAGTTCAGAGTGCTTAAAGCATATGGGTTGTAAACTATTTCCTTGGGGATAGGGGTATCATTAGGCAACTATCTATGGGTAATTTTTATTACTCATATGTAGTAGTATATGTCTGCTGCACATAAATTGCCTAAGCTCACTTGCCATTGAACCACTCATTATTTCCTTGTTATTCTTGGAACTGTTGTTTGGTTGATTTTGGTTTTATTTTAAGATTTAGGCTGATTTACACCAAGAAAATGAAGAAGGTGAAGTATATATATACGTATAAGGATCTACAGATGGAACTGGAAAAGAAGTTCACAGCTGCACTAAGAAGTACTAAGAGTTAAAGAGTTTAGGTAGCTAGATTGTAAAAAGAAAGCAGGAATGGAGGTAAAATCAAAGGCTTAAAAGTGGCTGCAGCTACGGACTGAAGGGATGATACAAATACCCTTTGGTAATGCCTACAGTTTAGAAGGCTAAAAAGTGAGAGCAGCTGTGGAGTAAAGGGATGCCAAAAACACCCTTTGGTAATGCCTACAGTGCACCATAGGGGGGAACTGATAGTACCACCCCTATATCTTTCGATGATAAGCATTGTCATTAACTGTGATTTCATCTCTCACAGAACATGTGGAAGGATAATGTTGGAAGCATTGCTTCCCCATCAATAAATATTAATAGTTGATCTGGCTGAGCAAAGTGAAAGACTGAAGTTGAACCTGGTCCATAGTGTTGGAGTCAATCTATAAAGACTGTTAACTCTAAGACACTGAGAGTCATCTGTATAATCAGATGGATCCCTTACTGAAACTGTTCAAGAAGAAGTAAAGATATTTTTCCTGAACAGATTTGGAAACTTCTTGTACATTTTTAAATTGAAAATTCTCCTGTAAATGATAATGAACAAAAAGTCAGTGAAGATGTATAACCTCCCTAAATAGTCAGGAAGTGTAGTATAATTACCCTGACATCTTATGAGATTTACAACAGAAAGAAGGGATGAAGCTTTAGTTTTGATCTCTGATCCTGCACTTGTATATTAACAGTATTGTAATTGAGCTATTTTAGGACGTAAAGCAAAGTTTATGTAATGTGAATCTTCCTCTATCTACTCCACTTTAACAGAAGTAAACCTGAGCTAACAACTGTCTCTAAATCATAATTTTGTACATTCAACTTCCCTGTCCGATATATACTGAGCTAACGACTCCGTCGTCCTGACAGAAATTCGAATTTCGCGGCACACGCTACAGGTAGGTCAGGTGATCTACCGCCCTGCCGCTGGGTGGCAGGAATAGGAACCATTCCCGTTTTCTAATCAGATTTTCTCTGTCGCCGGTGCCAGCAACATCGTTGTTGGTACCTCCTGACTTGATTTTTGTTTTTCATCGCCATCGATCTTCTGAGCTGTCTTTTTTGGTGACGTATTGGATCTTTGGTTTGGCGTACGCTTTTGTTAACTGTTTATTGGATTTTGCTTCGAAAAAGTGATTAGAGTTTTAGGTGAGACTACCTAATGCTTAGGTAGACCCTCACATCTTTGCAAGTAAGGGAAATATTAATATTCATTCTCTAATACGTGTAAGAAGTGTGTAAAAACTTGATTGAGGAAAAATAAAGACTCTAACTTCCTACTTAAGGAAGTTAGAAAAGCATATGGCTAGAAACGCTTCCTTTAGAAGCTTTAGTAAGTCTCGTGCTAACGAGCAGTTAGAGTATTAGCAGCACTAGTAGTTGTTGCATCCTCATCACCTTCTTCCTTCACAGAAACTGCAAATTCATCTGTTGCAAATTTGAAGAATGAAATGGATGGAGCTCAAAATACGAGCTCTTAAAGGTAAGCAAGTGAATATAGTGTTCCAGTGCAGTGGAGGGTGCGTCTGATCGGCTCTGTCTCGCTCCCAGGCCTAGACCTCTTCCAAGCTCACAGGCCCAGAGGAGAAGGAATGTCGAAAGCCTTATGGAGGTTATGGAGAATCCCCACCGATCAGGCGTCCCCTCGGCAGGATCTGTGGCGACCCAGACTGCCAAGGATCGCCATTGGAAAGGCATCCTCAAAAAGTGCGTCTCTTCGTCCGATTCTTCATCTGACAGACATGTTTGGAGTTCGGACGATCTATCGCATCCTCTGGAAAGAAGTTGGAGCACTCCCACTTTGGGCTCGAGCCCGGAACGCTTTCCGGAAGATTCACTGAAGGACAGGAAGAGAGCTAAGAGAGCCCTGGCTACGCCAGCCAGGCAAGAAGCGCCAGCCAGGCAAGAAGCGCCAGCCAGGCGCGAGGCGCCAGGCAGGCTCGTATCCCCGAGCAAGCGTGAGTCTCCTGACAGATTCAAGTATACATCTAGGCGCTCGGCGCCAGCCACGCGAGGCGCCAGGATCTCCCGCATCGCCTTATGAGAGAGAGGTCAGCTGCGAGGCTCTCTTATTAGCTTTTAGCAGATCAGCCTTCTCCTGGCAAAGGCGCAAATGTCGCACAGGCGGCCGTCGCCTTTGTCAGGATGGTTTCTGGTACTGAGAGAAGCCCTTCTCCATATTCTACAGAGGACTGCTGTAACAGGCAGTTCCTCTCAGCATGGGCTCTGTCCTTCAGTTCATACTCTTCCCTCATTATGACGAGGCAAGAACTCCAGGAGATTTCTGACTAAGAATCTCTTCTCTTCTGCGTTCGGGACTGCGCTGCAGAAGGGGAACTTTAGGGTCCTCCCTACTGTAAGCTCAATCTCGGAACAGGAATCCTGCCCCTTCCTCGATTTCTGCGGTGATCGGGAAGACTATATGCTCGAATTCCTAGATTACTTACTCTCATATAAGTGCGTTTTCCCTCATTAGTGCATATTACACGTTTTGTCAAGTAAGTGTAACACATCATTGACAAAAATATTTGTCTCATAAAGGGTTTTTGTTCTCATTGACAAAGATCTTAATAACATTTTATTGTGTAAGCATAGGAAACTCTCAAGCAAACATATTTAAGCGAAACAGAATTCGCTAAATACAGAAGCTGAGTTGATGTTGTCGTAATAATACCTTTTAGCGTTGTCCTTACGGACCGAAACTCCTAGAAGGTTGCAAGGAGTACCGATTAATTGCACTTAGAATAATACGTACTCCTTTCGGGTTGCCATCCGTAGAGGAATCTACGGTACACGTATATGAGTTGAACCACACAGTAGAAAAATAACGCAAAGGTAAAATACGTAGAGTATTGTAGTCACTTGAACAGCTAATTCTCTACTACATTCTTTCCTCGACGAGGAAGAGAGAGAATGGAAATCGACTGTCTTCGTTCCCTTCGACAAGAGAAAGAATAGTATTAGCCGAAGGAGATCCTCAAGTGAGAACCGAGGACCGAAGAGAAAAGCTCAAGCTTCCTATGCTATTGGACATAAGACTTCATGGACTTAGTCTACAAGTTTTTTTCCTGGAAGAGCCTCTAACCAATGAATGAGAGCTCTTCCGAATCTTCGCGCCAGGATTTCTGCTCGATAATATTAATAAACATATTCCTTCGTAGAATGGAGTAGCTGGCAACTCAGGAAGAATACTGCGAGACGGCGAACGTAGACTGCTGTCACTGTAGACCAACGCAGTACCAGCTAGTTCTCTGTCATGAGCGGTCGGTTACATCTCTCTCCTCCTACGGGATTGACTGGCTAACTGTTATCTCTGCCCTACAATCACGGACATTAGCCTCGGATTGAGGGGAATTGTAGGCAAGCATGAATAAAAACATTGTCTGCGTTTTACTAAGAAGTTTTCAACAGAGATATCTCTTACACCTTTTCAATGCTGTTTACCGCAATGTAACAGAATTATGGACGGTTCTACCGTGGCATAGCACTATATTATATAGTGCTCTCATGCTTATGCAAGCACAGCCTTATTAGAGAACGAAGCATACTCAGTGAGAATGGATGAGTCTGCTGGGGACCCATTTCCTCGTGGCAGAAGTTTGTTTCCCTGAATGGACTGCAATTCAGACCTATACATTTTTCCTACCACCAAAAAACGGAAATAACATACGAGACGGTGCCGGGTAGTCTGACAGAGGTACAGATGTCCTGGTACATAGTATAAAGAATTGCAAGTCAATTCTGTTGGCTCTCCAGTTCCTCGATAGAACGAGTTGTTGACCGAGGGGTTCAATAGCCTCTCTGATAGCAGGCTCAGTAGCGTCACGGTCCGTTCCTGATTTCGTTCCCCGTCAACTGGACGGTGGTTCGATCCCATGGAGGGACGTAATTATTTTTAAATCAATTTGGCCAATTCCACAGCTCTCTCATATCTCAAGTAGTATCGAGAATCACTCTCTCCGCCCCTGTTCGCGTTAACGAGAGAGAACCTGTTTTGGGCACAGGCACGGAACGTAACGATCCTCAAGAGGTTCGCTGCACGATGCTGTACGTCCATGCGAATCTTCTCGATCGACGATAGCAACTACTGACGTCTGTAGTAATCTTCGTTTGGAAGGAGAGTTGTGGAAACCTTGGAGACGTCTTTTTCATAGATCTCTTCACAGTGTTGAAGACTGCTCCCTTATTCTCGATCCAAGAGCAATAGACGCCATCCTTTTAGTTTGGAAGGGGGATAAATATTAGTCTTTTTTCCCCTATTCAAATTCTTAAGAGATGTATTAAGATGATTGCTGGCGTCAGAGGGAGCGAGGATGACGCTATTCGCCCATTTTGGCCTTCGAGAGGCTGGATTCACAGAGGTCACGTCCTTCCTACAGCACTTCCAAGGGCCCTTCCCAAGAGAGTCGGTCTATTCTATCAGCCTCACTTCGAGAGATACCTCAAAACCTCTCCACTCTGAGTCTGACTGTGTGCAGACTGTCGAGAAGTTGACATGAATGACGAGGATTTTCAAGGCAAATGGCAAGTGTCATTACCAAGACAAAGAAGTGCTGCAGATCTTGTAGGGTTGAATGAAGAAACTGTCCTCTTCCAATACCTCTGTGACCTACATTGCTGTTTTCTTCCCTTTCTGAGAGAAGAATCACCTTTGTATATATCTTACTATCAAAGGATACAGTAGCAGGCTATCCTCTGTCTTTACAAAGAGGCCTAAAGATAGCAGAGGACTAAGATCTTCAGGATCTTATACGATCCCTTGAGACAACCAAGAGTAGGACATCATGTACTCCGAGTTGGAATCTTGACGTAGTCCTCAGATCCCTTATTCCGACAAGTTGGGACCTCCCCATCAAGCTTCTTTTAGAAACCTTATGAGGAAATGCTTTTTCTCTTGCCCTCGCAACTACCAAGAGGACAAGTGAACTTCATGTATCGGAGTCTCACATCGGATTCAATGGAGACTCGGCGATTGGTTCTTTCCAGCCAGTATTTCTGGCAAAGAACTAAAACCCTTCTAACCCTGGCTCAGAGCTTTGAAGTCTAGGGACTTTCCCATTTAGTAGGGGAAGAGATAGAAGGGTCTCTTTGCCCCAGTTCAGGGCGCTTAAGTTTTTTCTTCAGGAGAAGAAACGGCTTAAGGGTTGCCTACAGAGTCTTTGGGGTGTGATGAGGGACCCAAAATGCTTCCCAGAAGGTACTCAGAGGGATACGACAAGAGCCAAGAAAGCCCTGCTTTCGGCTCGGAGTCATCTTCGACTTCCAGACCTCCTTCCCCTCCTTTGGACAAGGAGAGGGAAGATTCTGCAACGAGAAACCTCCTTAACATGCAGGAATAGATCTCGTCAGCGACGGAAGGTACTCACGAAGGATCCTCCTCGGAGGAAAACTCTTGCTCTCGTCCCATTAAAATATCCTCTCGTCTACAACTGGACGTTCCTGGCTCCAAGCTCCTCTCCCCCTCTACTCCTCGTCCTAGACCAGAGGCGCCAGGTAGAAGAAGAACCTTCCACCCTTCTCCAGTCTCCGGACAAACTATTGTCTGTTTGTTCAGGATCCTCGGACAACGAAGCGCCAGCCAGGCGCCAAAATTTAAAACTAGACGAAAAGCGCCAGATGCGGACAGCTCGGACAAGCGCGTTTATTGTCCGATGCGGACAGAACCAGCCAGGCGCGAGGCGCCAACCTGGCGCAAAAGCGCCAGATGCGGACAGCCAGGACAGGCGAGAGTGGCCGATGCGGACAGCGCCAGACGCTCGGTGCCAGCCAGCCGTGAGTCCCTGGTCAGGAGTGAGCCTCCTTCCAGGCGCGATACTTAATCAAAGTGCGAGGCGCCAGCCAGGCGCGTGGCTCCGGCCAGGCGTGAAGCACCAGACAGGCTCGAGGCGCCAACCAGGCCGCCAAGGCCGCCAGCCCAGGCCCGCGTGGCGCCAGGCCCAGGCGCTAGGCTCCGGCCAGACGAGACCCATATCAAAGAACGCCCTGGCCTTCTTTGTGACAAGTGTAATCTCCAAAGTACACGATAAGTGCCTTGATGATTCCTTCAAGCAGCTAAGAGTTAAAGCGCATGGAGTGCGAGCCGTTGCGAATTCTCTTTCTTTCCAAAAGAATATGTCAATAAAGGACATTTTTAGCTGCACATACTGGAGATGCAACTCTGTGTTGACTTCCAATGACCCGAAGGATCCTTCTCTCTTGATTTATACGTGTCTGCGGATAGTTGCTGGGATAGGGAGCCGATACTGATCCTTAACTACTGAGTTAAAAATTATTTAACGTCAAGTTTTTAGGGTTGTTTTGAAAGGAGTTTGGGGATAACTCTTTTCAGTCTCAGTACTAACTGTCGTGTTAGGATCAGGTGATCGGGATCGGTGTTGTGCTCCTGATTATGCCATTAGGCAAGGTGTGTTGTCATGTAAGTGGATAAGGCCCCATTGACAAATGCCATCAGGCTCTGTCGAGTAAGTGGATAAGACCCCATCGACAGACCCACAAGAACTCTTAGCCATAGGTCACATCCTCTCTGAGGCTCTTGAGGCGAAGCAGACTCCTAAGCAGTACCTATTCAGTAATTAGCTGTCTCTTACCCACCAACCGAGGTGCCAATCAGCTAAGTATATATCTGACAGGGAAGTTGAATGTACAAAAATGATATTGTTATGATACAATAAAGTTTTGTACATACTTACCTGGCAGATATATACGATTAAATGGCCCACCCAGCCTCCCCTCAGGAGACAGGCGGAAGAGAAAATCTGGTTCTAGAACGGTAATGGTTCCTATTCCTGCCACCCAGCGGCAGGGCGGTAGATCACCTGACCTACCTGTAGCGTGTGCCGCGAAATTCGAATTTCTGTCGGGACGACAGAGTCGTTAGCTAAGTATATATCTGCCAGGTAAGTATGTACAAAACTTTATTGTATCATAACAATATCATATTTCATTGTCTAGGATTTTACATACATGCATAAAAGGTAGGGTATATGTGATGGGTTTGTATTGAAAATTAATTCTAACAAACATGTATATTTGATAAATTTTTTTTAATTGCTTTATTCTGTATTTCACTATTAAGCCACTGCAGTTGAGACTTGTCTAATTGTATGTTACATTTTGCAGTTATTTTCTTATTCATTTTGATGCTCCTCCTGCTACCATTGACCCCATCTGTGACAATTGCAATCGAGATATTGATCTTGTAAGGCGGTTTTTACAGAAAGTAGAGGAGCCGCCTACTTTTCAGTGTACAAGGCATGAGGAAATTAAACCACCAGCATACAGGTGAGTACTGTTTGAGATCTGGTGTACTGTACGTACACTTTCTATCCATTTTTTTCTGTTCATATTCCAGTAAGAATTCATGCTGCACTAAAGCACCGTTTAAGTCTTTGTTAATCTTGGTCTAAATACGTATAAGTAATAGGGTAAACAACCAAGTGGACTAGCTGTGGCCACCTTAACTGTGTTCGAACCCACCTTCAGAAAAAGTACTTTAACACATCCTGACACTGGAGACGGGTACCAGTCATGAGTCATAGGTCGTGGGAGCAGCACCTCGACACCTCGACTTTCCTCTTGAAGTAAGTGTTTTCTCCCAAAGTACAATATATGGTCATAATTTAAGATTACAGTGGACCCCCCGTATTCGCGTTCTCCAGATTCGCGACTCACACATTCGCGGATTTCTCTCGGGAACGTTTCCCTGCATTATTCACGGAAAATTCGCGCATTCGCTGTATTTTTCTATGATAAATATCCACAAATTCCTGGTTTTTTGGATGAATTTCATCATAACATGCACTTTTTGTGATAAAACTATTAAAAAAACCATGTGGGAAAATTTTTAGTGGGTTTTTCTTGAGTTTTAACTAACAAAATAGGCTGTTTTTAGCATTTTTATAGGGGTTCCAACATTTGCGGATTCTAACTATTCACGGGGGGGTCTGGTACGCATCCCCCGCGAATACGGGGGACCACTGTAATCAGGTTAATGAAAGTCTAGCCATGTGCAGTGCAAACTTCCCTCTATGATGCTTTTAAAATTTTCACTTAAAACACCTTACGTGTAGAAGATTGATGCCATCTCGATGTTTGCAGAGTCACTTGTGTTAACCCTTTAACGCCGATTGGACGTATTAAACGTCACGATATAAATTGTCTGTTGGGTGCCGATTGGACGTCGATATAAAAAGTTTTTTAAAAATTCGCGGAAAAATAGTTATAGGCCTACTAGGCAAAAACTTTTGAATCACGGTCCTGGGGGATGCTGGGAGCTCACGAATCAAGGCGCTGTTTTGTTTACAATCGTTACCCAGGCCCGCAAGCGTGAATTTCTTTCTTCTCGCACTAAAAAGTATCAGCGACACATCTCAGAAATTATTTCGTCACTTTGACATAATTTTTGCACCATTTTATATTAGCCGTTACATGGAGTATTATATATGAAAATGTGTGCAATTTCATGTAGAATACAACTAAAAACAACTCATGGTTGTAGCTTTTATCAGTTTTGAAATATTTTCATATAAATAACGATAAGTGCCAAAATTTCAACCTTCGGTCAACTTTGACTCTACCGAAATGGTAAAAAAACGTAATTGTAAGCTAAAACTCTTATATTCTAGTAATATTCAATCATTTACCTTCATTTTGCAACAAATTGGAAGTCTAGCACAATATTTTGATTTATGGTGAATTTATGAAAAAACTTTTTCCTTACGTCCGCGCAGTATTTCCGAAAAAATCATAAAGTTTTTCGTTCCGATTGTCGTAATGTTTGCACCATTTTAAATTAGCCGTTACATAAAGTTTTATATATGGAAATGTGTGCAATTTTACGTAGAATACAACTAAAAACAACCCATAGTTGTAGCTTTATCAGTTTTGAAATATTTTCATATAAATAACGATAAGTGCCAAAATTCCAACCTTTGGTCAACTTTGACTTGACCGAAATGGTAGAAAAACGCAATTGTAAGCTAAAACTCTTACATTCTAGTAATATTCAATCATTTACCTTTATTTTGCAACAAATTGGAAGTCTCTAGCACAATATTTCGATTTATGGTGAATTTATGAAAAAAAAAAAAACATTTTCCTTACGTCCGCCTGCGGTAACTTCCGAAAAAAATCATAAATTTTTTCGTCCGATTGTCGTAATGTTTGCACCATTTTAAATTAGCCGTTACATAAAGTTTTATATATGAAAATGTGCGCAATTTCATGTAGAATACAACTAAAAACATCCCATGGTTGTAGCTTTTTTCAGTTTTGAAATATTTTCATATAAATAACGATAAGTGCCAAAATTTCAACCTTCGGTCAACTTTGATTCGACCGAAATGGTAAAAAAACACAATTGTAAGCTAAAACTATTACATTCTAGTAATACTCTATCATTTACCTTTATTTTGCAAAAAATTGGAAGTCTCTAGCACAATATTTTGATTTATGGTGAATTTATGAAATAAAAATTTTCCATACGTCCGCGCGGTAACTCTTCCGAAAAAATCATAAATTTTTTCGTCCGATTGTCGTAATGTTTTGCACCATTTTAAATTAGCCGTTACATAAAGTTTTATATATGAAAAATGTATGCAATTTATGTAGAATACAACAAAAAACAACCTATGGTTGTAGCTTTTATCAGTTTTGAAATATTTTCATATAAATAACGATAAATAGAAAAAATTTGTCCTTCGGTCAACTTTAACTCGACCGAAATGGTCAAAAACTGCAATTGTAAGCTACAACACTTACAGTCTAGTAATATTCAATCAATTACCTTCATTTTGCTACAAACGGGAAGTCTCTAGCACAATACTTCGATTTATGGTGTGAATTTTGAAAAACAGCTTTTTTTTAAGTCCGCGCGTTACAAATTCATGCATCATTTTGTGATAATATTTTCTCTGTTGCCTTGATTGTTTTACGATGTGTTATATACCAAAATGATCGCAATTTACTGTACAATACAACGAAAAAAATGAACACGTTAGCTTTAACCGTTTTACTCACAGCACGATTTGTATACAAATATATAGAAATTTTTTTTTTGCGCTGTCATATATCCCAATACAGGCGGTCCCCGGGTTACGACGGTTCCGGCTTACGACGTTCCGAGGTTACGACGCTTTTTCTTAAATATTCAATGGAAAAATCCGTCCTGGGTTACGACGTTTGTTCCGAGGTTACGACGCTGACGCTTCCGACGCTCCGAGTTTAACGACGCTTTTAAAAACGCATACTATGATAAAAAATCCTTTATAGTTTAGCACAGTATATTAATAATAAGTTTCTGGTTAGTTATTAACAAAAATTTTAGGTTTATGATGATTTTCGACACTTTTTATGTCGTATTTTTCTATGTTTTTTAGTGACGCCTCATATGTGGAACTAGTTTCCGAGCGAATGAATACATACTAGCTTGCGGTGCGCAAAGTTTACATATAACAGTCCAAAAGCTTAAATAATGAAAAAATCATTGCTTGTTTCCAGTAATAATAACAAAACAAAGTTTCTGGTTAGATTACAACGCAAATTCAAGTATCCAAAGAGAGACATTATCCAGTAATTTGATCAGAGAGAGAGAGAGAGAGAGAGGCGTCTTCCGACGCTCCGAGTTAAGGACAGAGAAGTGTTCGTTTCATTAAACGGCCTCTGACTCATGCCAGTAAATGTTTTGTTGATACTAATAATATAAGCTATTTAAAGATACGTTTACTTTAATTAGTCTATATGATACGTAAATAGTAATCAACTGTTCTTGTAGCCCTCAAGATTTGGCAAAATCGAAGTATCCAAAGAGAGACATTATACAGTAACTGGAACCTTGACATACGAATTTGTTCCGTTACCGTCGTCGTATATCAAAACAGTTTGTATCTCAAAGCATTTTTCCCATTAAAAATAATGTAATATGTATTAATCCGTTCTAGCGCTATGAAACCACACCTAAACACAGCTAAATTACATATAATATACACAATTTATACACAAATAAACGAGTAATAACACACATAATGATAAAATAACATAGCAATGTGATAAATGATAATAAATGTTAATAAAATCAATTAAATAAAAAGAAAGGAATTTTACTTACCACAACGAAAGATGACGTGAGGCCAGCAGGGGGAGGAGGTAGGGAAGGGTGGCAGGGAACGATTTGTTCTCTTTTTATTTACGTATGTACACTAATAACTACGTAATAAACACAAATGAAATAACATTGCTAAACTAATTTTTATTTTATTTTTTTTAATCAGTTCGTAGTTTAGAAATAATGGTGATGCCTTTGGAAGGTTTTTATAGCTTCCTTCTGCTTGATGATCGTGGATATTGTAGAAGGATTTCGACCATACTCGTTTGCCAAATCGACGATACGAACGCCACGTTCATGCTTTGCTATAATTTCATGTTTTGCTTCCATCGAAATCATTTTCTTGGGTTTTTTCTTATCACCTGCTTTGTCTTTAGCTTTGAGACCATGGTTAATAATAAAATAGACAAAATAACACGAAAAATAGGCGCAAATACAACGAACTAAACAACGACGTGTTAACATGCAGCACCAACAAACAAACAGACTGAACGCCATTTATCGGTCGCCTATACAACTAACACTCATCGCAAAGTCGTATCTCAAATATTTTCGTTTTGTATATCAAAGCTTATATTTTCGCACATTTTCTGTTGTATCTCAAAACATTCGTATATTAGGGCAATCGTATGTCAAGGTTCCAGTGTAATTTGATCAGAGAGAGAGAGAGAGGGAGAGAGAGTAGAGCGAGAGAGATAGAAGAGAGATAGAGAGAGAGAGAGAGAGAGAGAGAGAGAGAGAGAGAGCGAGAGAGAGAGACCTTGGCGGCAACAATGGTCTCGGGGATTGACGTAACGTTTATTTTCTGAACAGATAGGACAGAGAAGTGTTCGTTTCATTAAACGGCCTCAGACTCATGGCAGGAAATGTTTTGTTGATACTAATATATAAGCCTATTAAAGATACGTTTACTTTTAATTAGTCTATATGATACGTAAATAGTAATCAGCTGTTCTTGTAGCCCTCAAGATTTGGCAAAATCACTCCAGGTTGTACATAAAACTTCAAGAATGTAGTGTCACCAGAGGATTACAATAGTTTTTACCTTCAAGAACCAGCATTCTTTTATGAAAATAACTCCAGGTTGTACATAAAACTACAGGAAACAAACATGTAGTGTAACCAAAGGATTACAAGTAAAGGTTTTTATAACTTTTTATTAGTTTAAGACATATTTCCAAGAGTCATTCCGACTTACGACGATTTTCGGCTTACGACGCGTCTCAAGAACGGAACCCCCGTCGAATAAACCCGGGGCACTGCCTGTATTTATACTATATGATAATGATATTTTTTTCATTTCTGATGATTACATACTAAACATCAGGCAATGACAAAAAAAAAGAACCAAAAAATTAACTCTTAATCTTGAAAACTAAGCGTGCTGTGATTTTTTGAAAAAAACATTGCTTCGGCATTCACTCGCGAACGCCGCCGGCATACGGGAGATGATTTTTAAGATACTGCTTCGGCATTTAAGGGTTAATAAACTCTTCATTTCATATGCTAGATCTGCACACCATTTGTACCCATAGACGCTGAGACACTTTCTTCATAACAATCTTAAACGATGACGACTTTCGCTCTCTAGTCCAAGGAAAGTCGTGATTTTTCGGGAGGAAGAAGAAGAAGAAGAGTGTGCTGGGTAATTTTGAAATATGTAGTTAAGCATCAGTGTAAGGTTATGAATTACATAAATGTATTACGTATTCATGATAATTAATTTGAAAATATTTGTTGTTGAAAAAGTAACTAGATTCCTGACTCAAATCAAATATCAACGGTTATGCTGTGAACAGTAGCTAGAATGTTGTTGTTTGTGCTTTCCTATTTTTTATCAGTGTTGCCAATTGGCATGTGTTTACCCTCCAAACTGTGTTTAAGACTTACACAAAACCATGGAAATAAATAATATTAGCGTATCTATTTGGAGTATATATACATAACTAAAATTCATAGAAACAGTTTGTAAATGCATCGGCATATTTGTGAAGCTCCACTTAATTGGCAACGATGAAATTTTGCCATTCCTAGCATGCAAACATTAAAGTTTACATTTATTTCAGGCATAGGTACAATTATTAAAAATAAAAAAGGCAAAATAGTAATATAGACTTAAATCAGTGAAAAGTGCAATAAGAAAATACAAAATTTTCTTATTGCACAAAAAGTCCCAATACCATTGCAAGTATTTATTGCTCAGAAACCATATAACATAGAGTAATGCAGTTTTTTGTAGAATGTTCTACATTCAAGTTTACATTCAGAGCACTTCATTCTACTAAAAACTGCATTACTCTATGTTATATGGTTTTTGAGCAATAGATACTTGTAATGGTACAGGGACTTATGGACACCCTGTACAATTAAGACAAAAATTGTTCCCGCCATGGCTTCGCTGTGAGCAAACTTACCTAAGTATGTCAAGTATATTTTGGAGTGAATTAAGAACAAAATGTGTATAATTACAATCAAATAAGCACTGTGGAGTCTCAGTTGTGATGGCAGTAAGGATAAAACCACCGATTACAAGGTAAAAATGCATTTCAGTTGAAACCATGACTCCGCGAATAAGACATCTCATACTTTCACTAATATAGGCAACAAAATGTTGTTTTATTGTGCTGATTACAACTGCAATCTTGAGTAAAAGCAATAAACGTTACATATATATGCTAATATTGTTCTAATGAGCGCTGGGAGGGCTGGGAAGGACGCAGTCTCGATACCGGACACAGAAGGTACCGGATGCGAGTAGACGACATATTGGGTTTAAAAATTGCCTTGAAAACATATTCTACAAAGACCTCACATGCTTATTTTAGTTAGTATGGCGCTTTCATATATCACATTATGTTGATGAAACTTCAGTCTTTTGAATGGTATGCTTAAAGATGTAATTGCATTGCTGTTTCACCAATTAAATATCAAGTGAAAAAGGGTCTTCGCGAGTAAGATGGACTCAGTGCAATTGTTTACCCTAAGTAATTGTTAACTACTGCAAGTAAATAGTCCAGCTGGGGTATACATGGGAAAAGTTACTGTAATGATTGCAAGAGAACACATACCAAGAACAAATTAACACTTGCTAGAAAATATAAATTTCATGTAAAGAACTTGCCAAGTATAATTACATAGCTAAAGTATCTACCTTGCATGGCAACTGTTTGGAATTTCGTGATCGTGCTTCTTAATTCTTTTACTTAGGTTACAGAACCTGCCCACTATGATGAATGCCAGAACAATACAGCAACCATTAAACAATTAATTTGTCTCATATTCTTACTCCTATTCTTACTCCCTCTCTATGTTTCTTGGTAGAATCATAGAAGCAATCCTGCTCCTTCCTCTAGGGAGGGGAGGAAGGAGGCTCTGGCAATAAGGCTAACCCTTCTCTGATCTTTGCCTTAATGCCTCCAACTCTTAATATTCTTCCCAGCCTTTTTTTGTATGAGTTACAATTCCTCACTTATTCAAAAAGGTCCAGAAGCCTGACTCTTGATCTCACAGTTCTTATACTACGATCAATTTGTCAGAGGCAAGGCACTCCTCGCTCTTTCGACCAGGAGTAGTAGCCCAGGTATGCTGAACTCCAGTCAATTTAGGAAACTCACTCAGAATCCTCCCTCCAACCAGTGATTCTTCTTACTGTAAAGGACAGAGGCATTTGTATATATTGTGTAAGAACAAATCACAGTTTTTTTAAAGTACAGTGCTGCCCCACTTTTACGTGGTATTAGGTTCCAAAACCTGCTGCGGAAATGCAAAAATCCCCTCTAAAAATGCTTATAACTGCCAAATACTCAGTACCCATAAACTAAATGCTTATAACTGTCTGTTTTATATTTCACTGCTTAATTTTATAGTTCAAACAAAAATATACCTTAAATTTTCATACTAAAACAATTTAATATCATTATAAACAACATACACCTTAACCATTGTCCCAAAATCCAAACCCTTGTTAGATTAGTACCCTTTTACAACTGTTACTCTTAGTATATATGCCCCCAAAAAGGCTTATAACAGTGATTTACTCATTTCAGAATATTAATATTAATGCAAATGGCAAAATATCTAGAAAATGTTGTATACAAATTAAATAAATCTGTCTTACAGAACGTTTGACAACTAATCAAGTTACCCTTGTATTGTATACATAAGCTGTTTTCTCTCATAGCATTGAAGTATTAGACCTTATAAAATTATCGCTAATTCACTTTTTTTCATAATATTGTTTATTCACTAATTACTGTATTTTTCATATTGTGTATGTGACTAAATAGATACTGATTTTTATTATAAAAAAGATTTACAGCATACTTTTAATGTAGTTATGTATCTATTAAGTTCACTCTTGGTTGGGCTCTGGACTGAGCATAATAGGTGTACAATTCTCTCTCTCTCTTACTGCATTTCTGTTGCATAGAGTCGAAAATTTTTATTGCATTTCTGTTTTTATTGATATCAGAGATATTGTATTGCAATCTGCCACCTGTATACTAGTTGCAAGTCCTGTGATAATGAGTACTGTTTATTATGTAAAACTCTTTATAAAACTATGAATAGACCTGTGTTACTCAAGAAAGAGTAAAATTATGTAATAGCCATTTTTAATGGAATAAAGAATTTGACTTTGATTTTGACACTCTCTCTCTCTCTCTCGCTCTCTCTCTCATCTCCTCATCTCCTCTCTCTCTCTCCTTCCCTATCTCTCTCTCTCTCTCTCTCTCTCCTTCTCTCTGTCAAGGGTAATGTAAGATGTATTTGAAGTGATATTACTGTAAAGTTTTTTTTAAGAAAAAGCATGTTGTACAATATTTAAAATATTTGCTTATTATTTTCATTTTATTTTCCAGTCTGCTTTCACTGAAAAATAAAATAAAAATAAATAGTGAATATATTTCTAACACCACAAGCATACCTTCTACCTCCAATCTTCCAACTTTAATTTTCAACTTTACCTCTGCCTATCCTGAAATCTTTCTTGTTATCCATTTTATTGGGATTTTTACAATTCTTCTTTTGATAACCCATCTCATCTGTTCTATATCCCTTAAAATTTGTGTGTTTACTAAGGAAACCTGTGCCCCTGT
The DNA here is from genome assembly GCF_015104395.2 of Macrobrachium nipponense. Taxonomy (NCBI): domain Eukaryota; kingdom Metazoa; phylum Arthropoda; class Malacostraca; order Decapoda; family Palaemonidae; genus Macrobrachium; species Macrobrachium nipponense. Next base: position 58,779,606 of record NC_061087.1, on the reverse strand, counting down.
ATTAACTAATCCACAATACTGACCATGGTTTATCCTAACCCATACTGTCATTTTGTCACTTCTATCATGTTCACACTGATACATTTCAGTCTCATTTATCAAACAAACTTCTTTTTCATCTTCCCCCTTGTCATCTACTACTAATGGTACAGAAGGTTCAGCTTCCCCAATGCTTTTTTACCTCTACGCTCTCCCTTTCATAATTCTTCCTCTCAACAACCCAGTAACAGTGCACCTCACTCAAACACTGTAAGTGCAACACACAATCACCCTCTTTCATTCCTTCCTTATGGTACACTATGGGTTTGTCACCACCAAAATGCACATACACTACCACTTCATACTTCTTACTTACCACAATCAGCACCTGTTGGAACGGAACTACTCCCGGAGACATCATCATTTTCAACTCCTTTTTATACTAGCTGACATTCTTCAACTCCAAACATCCAGGCCTCTTACAGACTTCATCTATCACTTCCCTTTGGAGATCATGTATACTAGTAGGCACTCTCACTTTCAATCCATCACTTGCTAAATCTCTCAATGTGTGACATATACTTTCGAACAAAGAATCTCCACCTCCCTTACACTCATGGGCAACTATTAGTCCTTTTGGGGGATTATCAGGATTTATATACCCTATTTTCTCTATAGTTAGCTCCCCAGGCAACCTGGACATCATATCCGCAATGACATATCTTTTCCCTCGGATATACATATTCCACAGCAAAATCAAAATTGCTCAAATCCTCTAGTGTTCTTGCAATCCTTCCATCCACATCTTTCATTCTTTGCAAATACACCAGAAGCTGATGATCCATTCTTACTACAGATTTCACCCCATACAAGAATTGTCTTACAGCTTTTACACACCAGTCATGGAATACTTTCTCTCTGCCACACTAAAGGCCTTGGACACATAAGCCAACACTCAAATTTGGCACTTGTTACATCAGACATCCACCCATTGACGTACCACTAGCATCAGTATAAACTTCAAACTTACTTGCATCTGGACTGTAGTCTGGATACGCCAACTCAACATCTTTTACTTTTCAAATGCTTTTATCATTCTTTCATCCCACTTCAGCACGGTGCTCTTCTTACATCCAGTCCATTCCGTCAACAGCTTAGATATGACCGAACTCAACCAACCCTAAAAATGCATGTGATTTGCCTGGTGTCCTTGGTCGCGGAAAATTTTGTACCTTCCCCACAAACTTTCTGACTCTCTTCAACCCAACACACTCAGTGTACGCCCCTAAAGCTCTACCTCTTCAAAACACTCACACTTCGCCATTTTCACTTTCACGCCCACTTCTAACTTGTGCAACACAGCATTCACCAACCTTTTATGCTCTTTCACCGTCTTTCTTACGACCAAAATATCATCCAGAAACACCACCACATTCTCTCAAGGAAACTCGCTCAGTACGACATTCATTGCTCTCTGGAATGCTGGAGGTGCATTGGCTAATCCAAAACTTAGATTCCTAAACTGGTTGTGTTTCTTGGATGTGGAAAATGCAGTTATTGGCCGGGCATCTTCAGCAATCGGCATCTGGTAGTGCCCTCTTTCCAGATCCATTTTAGTAAAAACTTTCATTCCATTCATACTGTACACACACACACACACACTGACATACACACTTGGGGAACCTATCTTTTTCTGTCACCTCATTCACTCTCCAATAATCTATACACATTCTCAATTTCCCGTCTGGTTTTCTTATCGGTACTATACGGGTATTCCATGCACTCTTACTTGACTCTATCACTCATACTTTCTCAAGCTCCTCACACTGCTGCACAATCTCTTATGTTACTGGGGCTGGGAAATGTCTAGGTCTCTGGTAAATCGGAGTTTCATCAGTCTGTTGGATTCTAAACTCTGGTATTTTCGTTGTTCCAAAATCTTCATCATCCCAACTTAAAACTCCTCTTCTTTCCCGCAACATATTGTATACTTCTTGCTTTTCTTTCCTGCTTAGCTTCTCACAGCTTCACTTTTTCCTCTGACTTTTCCCTAGTCCATCCCTCTTAACTTTTCACTAGTGACCATCACCTTGGTCTCCCAACATTCACATTATCGCTCAAGTCTGTAACGCTGTTTAAAGTTTCCCAATCCTCTCCATCTTTTCTTAATGGACTGGTATTACCACCATCCTGTACACAAACTTTTGGATTGTTTATATCCAATATACCATCAAATACATGGGCTTGTCTTCTTATTTTATAACAATCATTGCCTCCTTCAACATTATTCCAGCTTCGTTTACATAAACGCCAACATTCTCGTTCCATCATATTTTCACGCTAACAATTTGACCCTCTTCTTTCAGCAGCTTAACATTCTCTGTGGCATATATCTCTATTACCAATATCACTTTTCCACTGATTTTACCATTTTTCTGGACATATAATTTTACACTAGTTTCTTTCCCCAATCTGATTTCTATAATTTCCTTATCTCGACATATTCTTATTCTATTCTTTTTCAAAAAACTACAGCCCAGTAACATATCATACCTTTTGCTTGTTCCATCAACAACATAAAAGTCATCTTCCTCCATCTGTATACCAGCAATTCTTATTGATTCTCTGAACTTAACATCTAGTTTTATCTCGGAACCTCCAATACCTTTAACATAACCTTTACAAACACCTTTTCTTTATAATCCTTTCTTCATTCTGTCAAAAACTTTCCTATACACTACATTCCCTTCACAACCTGTATTCACCAGCGCTTTCAAATCTACTCCTCCGCATTCTATACTATGCATAAACAATGGTTCCATTTCTCTCCAGTGTTCCCACTAACATTCAACACCTCCATCTTTTTAACATCTGAGAATTCACCACAGTAAACCCCCGGCATTTCTAGTTTTCCTGATTCACATTCTTACTCTTGCACAATTCTGTTGGTTGCCCATCAGTTCCACAGTTGTTACAATGATTTCCCGGGCTCTTACACATTCTAGCAAAATGTCCCTTTCGTCCACAATTACCACATCTAGCTATGTTGGCCATATTCCTATTACTCTGGCAATCCCTTATTTTACGCTCTATCTGACCACAACCAAAAGATTTTAAGTTATCTGTTTTCTTACAATCTTTTATCAAATGACCGTTTCCTCCACAGCCAAAACATGTACCCATTGTCTGCCTACAAGTCGATTTTTCATGTCTTACTCTCCCACATCTAAAACAAGTTTTCTCCTTTGCTGGGGGTCCTCTTACATTTCTATTAGAGTGCATACTGTCTTCCCACATTCACATTTCAATACCTTTCCCTACATCTACTTCCACCCCTGTTCCAATTATTTCTACCCTTCCTATTTTGGCCACTTGTGTCTCTGGATCACTCACGCTTCTGGTATTTTTCCAGTAACCTCCTTACTGCCTTCAGATCATGTATCACAGCATCTGTACCTGTCTTATCACATCCTGTTACATTTACTCTTGCACTTATCTCTTTTTTCCTCCTGATCGTACTCCAAATCCTCCAAAGTTTTCCAAGACATCATCCCAGTTGATACTTTTGCTTGCCCATCTCTTACTTTCCTTTCATTTTATATTTGTTTCTTCACACTTTTTCTGGGATGGTTACTAAAAACTTTTTCACTAATTTCTATCCTCCTTTATATTTTTATCTCCAAACTTCTTTCTTGCTAACTTTTCTAATATTTGCGCATATAGTAATACTTCTCCCGGTTTCATTTTAGCTTCGGCAAAGTGATTACGGATCTTCTTTGAACACTACACTACTTTTCATCCTATGTACCTGTTTAATTATTCTTTCTTTTAGGGTGTCGTATGGCAGTTCACATTCACACCTACTCATGCAGTATTTCTTCAATCTCTTCTCTAGGAGTTCTCCTAACTGATTGGCCCATATCTGTTTATTATTACCATACATTTGTTGTCTTGGGCTTCTTACCTTTGCTCTTTTTCTTATCTGTTTTATCTTCATCTTACTCAGTACTTAATCCCTGACTACTGTTATTTGCCCAACTATCCTTCTTTTCCCTTGTCAAACCACCTCTAACAGCCCCCAAGTCTCGTAAGGGTATCTTTCTAATACGTAGCTCCTTTACTCTTATCCTCCTTCATTTCTTTATCTCTTCCATTATCTCCCAATCCTTTTATAACTTAAGTTATGTGTTTGTCCACTAACTCTACTATTTCTGTTGATTGCTTATTGATTGATCAAGGAAGGCTTCTACCATCCCAAACAACAGTTCTGTTTGTTTACTGAAAACCTTAATTTTTTGCTCGCAGCTGTTTCTTTTGAATAATAAATACTAATTTATTCTAGAACTACTTCCACCACCAACCAATAGAATTTCTGTTGATTGCTTATTGATTGATCAAGGAAGGCTTCTACCATCCCAAACAACAGTTCTGTTTGTTTACTGAAAACCTTAATTTTTTGCTCGCAGCTGTTTCTTTTGAATAATAAATACTAATTTATTCTAGAACTACTTCCACCAACCAACCAATAGAAGTTTGGTCCCTTTACAATGGAAGGTTACCAAAATCAGATCAGTCTTTACAGTCATCATCATCATCATCATTGCTCTCTCTCTCTCTCTCTCTCTCTCTCTCTCTCTCTCTCTCTCTCTCTCTCTCTCTCTCTCTCTCTCTCTCTCTCTCCATTATTATTCTCTCTGTCTCAGAAATAATTCATCATTTCACTCCTGATGGTCAGATATATGATGTTGCCATTCAATGGTCTCTCTCTCTCTATATATATATATTTGTAATGGTAAAATGTTTATAATGACTTTGAAATTATACTAATAATATAATCTCAAAATTTAATACAGTGATAGGATGGTAATGTAACGTATATTTGAAGTAGGATGTTATTTAAGGTATACATTTGGTATCTGAACTGTCAAGATAGGCAGTTATAAGCATTTCTGGGCTCAGCTCGTGTCGGCCTATGAAAGGATCCTTAATATCATTCTTTCTAGGTAAAATTAATCTAAAATTACCAGAGAAAAACAAATTAAGAAAATGTCAGTAAACTGACTCGCTCACTCTTAAAAAGAAGTGTCGGTATGGTAATAGGGGCGAGTGGGAACACTACCACGAGACATTCACCAATTAGACCTTCCAATCAGAATCCCCACAAGAGAGAGCTGATACCAACGGGCGATGCAGCCGCTACTACTACTACTAGAGGACGCCACGGACAGCAGCGCCCCTAGCGGACATCCTTAATTATTAGCGCCAGCGCTCGAACGCATTTTCTTGTGCTTGTTCTATTTCACGGGATTTTATCACCATCCATCATGGAACGTTCTGCCATCGCAACGGCTAAGTTAAGTGCCTCATAAGTAATGTTTTACTGTATTTTAGTCTTCCGGGAACCAGTATTTTCCTTCTAATAGGTCATATACGGTTTCCCGGTTGTCTCGTGGCGGCGCCATGCTGCCTCGTTAAGAATTCCCGGTCTCCATACTGGGGACGTCTTATACTTTATGGGCTTACTATATTACGTTCATCGTTTTTTACATCGAGTTTTAGCTAGATTAGCCCCTTTACCATTTCTCTTAGTTTGGTATTTAGGGCTATTATTATTGTTCCAGCCCAGCATCCCGGCTCTTGCTCTTCATCGGCTATCGCTGGCTCCGAGTAGGCTTCTGTCTCGAAACAGTTTTGCCTCCTCCTGGGCTTCTTTTTTTCTTCTACTAAAAAGTGTTCTTTTCCATCTACGATGTAAATTTAGTTCTATTTAGGGTGTTAGGCTAGCCTAGGTGCATGTCCCATGTATTGGTACAGCCTGGTTCACGTGGCCCCCCACGGTTGTGTTGCTCGCGGCTTAGGCCACTTGCGGTCACGTGTTCCATCGCACCTTACCCTTCCCCTCCCCTCTCCCTACCAGGTATAGGGAGGCGCTGGGGACCCCTTGGTTGTCATGACAACCTCAGTTGCCTTCCTCCCTCTCTCTCTGAGGTGGCCAGGGGTTCCTCCAGCGGGGGGTATAGGGCGACCACTCATAGGGTACCGAGTCTCCGAGCGGGTTAGTTGTTGAGGCGGGAGGAGTAGGCCAACCCCCCCCCCTCTCTCTCTCCCGCCGTGTTACGCCGAGACCCTCCCCCACCCCCCCCTTCCCCAGTTGCTCAGCCACCTTCCCTTTCTATAACGAACGGAGCCTTCCGTCGCAGCCGGGGCACCTTTGGTTATAGATGACTGGCTCCGCCAGCGGGCGGGGGTCACTACTAGTGGTCGGTTGCTTGCCTACTATATCCTTACATCTCTCCCCGCTACCGAAGGGAGCTTGCTTCTTACCCGGGCACTCTCTAGTAGACGGTGGAGAAAGGTTTGATATTACTGTTATTTTTAAAGGATATACCCTAATTTTACGATGATTTGTTAGTTTTATTATTCATTTATTTACCATCCCCGCCATTATTCGTCGTGGTTTCCTTTTACCACCACTCCTGGTTGGATTCTATCTCTTGTCTCCGCCGCCAGCGGAGCAATAGCCTAGGACAACCAACCAACCTTGTTACCACGCGTATTATGGCGGGGCTCTGGTTTAATCTAACTTTCTCGCTCCGGCACCAGCGGAGCAACTGTTAGGCTGTAAGTGTTCTTCTGATACTCATGTATCTTTCCACTTACAGGCTACCAACTGTCAGGTCCTGGGATGCAACGCGACGTTGTACGACCCCTGCGCCACGATGAGTGCAGGTCTCACGCTCCCATGTGCCACGTCATTCAACGATATGATCGTCTGGCACCCGGAAAGCCTGCGCCATCTGCTACGACCTGGTCAGTCATCTGTGGAGGGGGTGGGAAGTCGATTATAGACTTCTTTATCAATTTACTAACAACTTAGACATAAGTTTGTTAACCCGTTCCGCCATTAGAAGCTCATCTCGCCTTTTCTTTCAGGCTACTGGTGTGAGGGAGGTCGCCCTTGCTACCCTGAAAGCGTGGGTGGGGCGGCTTCGGAAGAACGCCGCCAAGGCCAGCCTTACATCCTTGACAAGAAGCTGGCCGTCCAGATCTTCCCTGCGGGCAAGTCAACAGGGTATGTTGACCCCTTGTCTGCAGCCCTCTCATAGCCTCCATCCAGCAAGAGCTGCAGCATTCTTTCGGGGTCGTAGCCTCACAGGAGTCGGTCCCGGACGTCGCTACCCTGGACCTCAACATTGAGCCTATGGCGGTAGGGGCAGAGGATTTGTTGGTTGAGGTAGGTGTGTCGGGCGCCCAAGGTCTTTCCTTGGGCGTTCCTGGATCTTCTCCTGTCCCTTCTTCAAGCGCTTCTTTCCAAGGCTTTGTGGGATCTGAGATCCCTACCCGCTCTCCCGCTCTCTCTGTACCCCCAAAGGTGAAGGGACAGAGAGAACCGAAGACTCTAACTAAGACGACTTCTAAGAAGTCATCTTCGTCTTCTTCGGCTAAGAAGTCTTCGACTTCTTACGCCTGACGCGGTGAAGGAGGCTAAGCCTAGCTTCTTCTTACTCGAAGAGCTCTAGAAGCAAAGGCTTTCTAAGGAGAAAGGCTCCGCGCTCCCGCCGAGCCAATGCCTTCTCCGGCCTCCACCGCATCCACTCCGGGTAACGCCGGTGGGAGGAGCGGGACCCAGCACCTTTGATCCCACTGCTTTCTCAGCAGTGGTGATGCAACAGGTGGGCGAGATGGTTGGCTCGGCAAGGCTCCGCCCTGGGGACGAAATTTGAGCAGATGTTCGCACAACTGTCGAGCACTCTGTCTCAATGAGGCCAGTTCCATCCAAGATCTCTCTAACAGGGTGTTAGAGAGAATGAGGACCGAGTAGCTGGGCTCTCTCATGGTCCCCCTTCCAGTCTCCCCACCCAGTGCCAAGTGCTGGTATTTTCCAGCTCCCGCCAATACGACTCTCTGCCATCTTTCTCTATGGAGAACCCATGGAGAGTAGCCGCCTACGCTCCATTTAAGGATGGTATGATCTCTATCCCGGAGTGTGGAACTCGAAGGATTGAGGACTTCGAGTTTTATCCTCCGGGTTTGGGTTTGACGCAGCCTTTCATCGGCTATGCTAGGCTGACCGTAGCGGCTGGGACTAGGGAAGACAAGATCTCTAGAGAGGATGTTCTCTATAGTAGGGATCATGCCCAACGGAATGGGTTCACTGCCTTGAGGATTTAATGGGAAGTGCACAAACACCAAGCTCCAGGCCTATAAGAGTCCTTTCACTATTTTTGCGACGGAAGAGGAGGCTTCTCTTCCGTTCGCCACGAAATAGTAGAGAGGACTCTTCAGGCAGTCCTCAGGGATGAGCCCATGCCACAGCTAAGGGAGGCGGAGTCTACTTCTCCGCTCTTCCCAGCCTTTGGGAGAATTGTGGGAGAACTTGCCAGCCACGTTCACGCTTGGCAAGCTCAAGCCGGACTGCGGCCATGGACCAGTTGGCGAGAAGCTTCCAAGGCTGCCTGATTCCTTGATTCAGGCGGAGTTCGACGCGCGAACTAGGTTTGGCAGTCCCTCAATTCACTGATAATAACGGAAATGGCTGCTCTCTCATATGCTACGGAACCCCTATTTAAGATCTTGGCCAAATCCCAGCTTCAGACGGTTCAGACGGATGCTTTCGACTTCTTCCAAGCTAGGAGGAATTGCCGAAAGCACGTTCTGCAGGAGTGCACTATTAGGCACGAGCCTAATAGACTCCTGGCTTCTAGCATGTGGGGAGCGGATCTCTTCCCAGAGTCCGCTGTAAATGAAGTGCACCACGAGGCTGCTAGGCATCAACCAGAGCCTTAGAGCTAGGTGGGGTATTTCATCCAAGAGGAAGCAAGAATCCGTCCCCACTGCTGGTAAGAAACCAAAGAAGTCTGGTAAAAGGTTCCAGCCTTACCAGAAACACCAGCAACAGCAGACAATTTGTTCAGGCCGTCCCGGTTACCCAACAGGGACAACCTGCTAGTTCGAAACAGAACCAGCCCATCCTCCTGCTGTCTCCTCAATCTCAACCGTCGACCTCCTACGCACTCTCGCCGGCCTTCAACCCCTAACGTATGAAGGTCAGGGCTACCCTCCCTTTAACAAGCAACCGAGAGGTAGGGCGAGAGGCTACTTTTCGCCAGCGTGGCGCAGGAAGGGCGACAAGGAGCAGGCAGTTCAGAGGAGGCGTGGTGGGGTCAACCCGCCCATCAACAATGAGGCTCCCCAGGTAGGAGGGAGGCTGGTTCCTCTTCCGTCACAGGTGGGGGTTCAGCAATTGGGCACAGAGCATAGTGTCCAAAGGATTGGGTTGGAGTTGGATCAAAGATCCTCCTCCAATCAAATCATTCCGCCAAATACCATCAAGGAATTGACAGATTACGCGGAGGAAGGAACTCCTTCAGAAAGGAGCTATTGCGAGAGTCAAGCATCTAAAATTTCAAGGTCGCTTATTCAGCGTGCCAAATGAAGGCTCAACAAAAAGAAGGGTAATCTTAGACTTGTCAAAGCTAAAACTCTTTCATTCGTTGCGACAAGTTCAAGATGCTTACCCTCTCGCAAGTAAGGACCTTACTTCCGCGTGGAGCCGTCACATGCTCCATCGATCTTACAGACGCATACTTATCATATCCCTATAGCCAAGACACTTCCGCCCATTCCTAGGATTCAGGCTAGGAAATCAGACATTCTCATTCAAAGTGATGCCCTTCGGTCTGAATGTAGCCCCAGGGTATTCACGAAAATAGCAGAAGTGGTTGTGCAGCAATTGAGAAACTCAGGGAATCATCGGTAGCAGCATACCTCGACGATTGGTTGATCTGGGCACCAACGTCGAGGAATGTCTCAAAGCCACCAAAAAGGTAGTTCACTTTCTGGAAACATCATGGGGTTCCAGATAAACAAAACGAAATCCAGACTTACCCCGGAGTCTCGTTTCAGTGGCTGGGAATCCAATTGGGGATTTGTCTTCCCACAATCTGTCAATTCCAGTGGCCAAACGGAAGGAAATAGCAAAATCTGTCAGGCAATTTCTCAAATGCAAACAAACATCAAGGAGAAAACCAGGAAAGAATCCTAGGGTCCCTTCAGTTTGCTTCGGTAAACAGATATCCTCCTGAAAGCAAGGCTAAAAGATTTAAATCGAGTTTGGCGATCGAGAGCAAACGCCAAATCTCGAGACAAGTTGTCAGTAATTCCACAGATCCTTCGCAATCAACTCCGTCCATGGTCAAAAGTAAAGAACTTAGCCAAGTCGGGTACCCCTTCAATATCCCCTTCCAGTGTTAACCATTCACACGGATGCCTCCCTGTCCGGGTGGGGGGGATATTCTCAGTTCAAACAGGTTCAGGGGACTTGGTCAGTTCAATTTCGCCAGCTCCACATAAACGTTCTGGAAGCAATGGCAGTATTTCTTACCTTGAGAGGCTGCTTCCCCCGCCCCCAAAAAAGTCTCATCTAAGGTAGTTTTGGACAGTGCAGTGGTAGTTCATTGCATCAACAGAGGAGGGTCCAAATCCAAGCATGTGAACCATGTCATGATAGCCATCTTTGCCCTAGCAAACAAACACAAATGGCATCTGTCCGCCACTCACCTGGCGGGGTACGAAATGTGATAGCAGACGCTTTGTCCCGTTCAGTCCCTCTGGAATCAGAATGGTCCCTAGACGAACGAGGGTCATTCCAGTGGATATGCCGGAGAGTCCCAGGTCTTCCAAGTAGATCTCTTCGCCTCACAAGCGAACCACAAGCTCCCTTGCTATGTGGCCCCCAACCTGGACCCCTCTGGGCTTATGCCTCGGACGCCCTGTCGTTAGATTTGGGATCAGTGGAGAAAAATTTGTTTTTCCTCCAGTGAATCTCCTCTTGAAAGTCTTAAGCAAGCTGAGGACTTTCAAGGGAATAGTAGCTCTGATTGCACCGGACTGGCCCAAGAGCAACTGGTAACCCTCTTCTTCTGGAATTGGGTCTCCAGACCTCAACGGATTCCCAATCCCAAGCTGTCACAATCAGTACAAATGAGGACTGTGTTCGCTTCCTCAGGAATTCTTCAAACCCTAACTTTATGGACTTCATGAAGTTTGCGGCTAATAAGATGCTATATGATCCACAAAATATTCTCTTCCTAGAATCAGATAAGAGAGAGTCAACTATTAGACAATATGACTCAGCTGTTAAAAAATTAGCATCCTTCCTGAAAGAATCAAACACTACAACCATGACAGTTAATCTAGCTATATCCTTTTTTCAAGATCCTTGTTTGAAAAAGGTTTAGCAGCTAGCACTATTACTACTCATAAATCGGCTTTGAAGAAGATCTTTCAGTTAGGTTTTCAGATAGATCTGACTGAATCTTATTTCACGTCTATTCCTAAAGCCTGTGCTAGACTTAGACCTTCTCAAAGGCCTACTGCAGTTTCATGGTTCTTAAATGATGTCCTCAAACTAGCTTCAGATACTGACAACTCGTCTTGTACATTCATAATGCTTCTTAGAAAGACATTATTCTTATTAAGCCTAGCTTCAGGAGCTAGAATTTCAGAACTGTCGGCTCTATCCAGAGATGCTGTCATGTGGAATTCCTCCCCTCAGGAGAAGTTCTGCTTGCTCGGATCGTAGTTTTTTGGCTAAAAATGAGGATCCTCTTGCAAGGTGGGCCCCTTGGAAAGTCATCCCACTTCCGCAAGACCCTTCTCTTTGCCCAGTATCAACTTAAGAGCCTTTCTATCTCGTACATCCTCAAGATCCTCAGGTCCTCTCTTCAGAGAGAGAAAGGTGGTACTTTGTCAGTAAAAGGTATTAGACAACAAATCCTTTACTTCTATTAAACAAGCCAATCCTGATTCATTCCCAAAAGCACATGACATCAGGGGAGTAGCCACCTCAATTAATTACTTTCAAACATATGAACTTTGAGGATCTTAAAAAGTATACTGGATGGAAATCTCCGACAGTTTTTAAACGTCATTATCTAAAGTCCTTGGAATCTTTAAAATTTTCAGCAGTAGCAGCGGGAAACATTGTTTCTCCTGATACTGTATAGTAGTTGTAGTACAGATCCAGGTCTCCTTTCTACCTACCTCATCCAACATGCCTCAACCCTATCGCCATGCTACTGGAATATCCTAGCCTTAGCCGCTGAAATCATATTAGTGGATTGTCCTTTATTTTTTTGCTAGGGACATCCACACTTTGTACTGATAATGTACTTCAGTGTACCTACCCTTATTTTTATGCTAGGGTAGGACACAAGTGTTGTATATTTTGTAAATAAGTTATCTAAGTAAATCTAATTTGTTAAAATTACACTGCATTATTATATACTGTGTTTACTGTATTTTAAGTACTTTACATTACTAACTTTCTTTTATGTTACTGTTTAAAATAAGTTAGACCTTAAGTACTTAGTTTTATATGCTGTAATTGATTTACTTATATATATCCCTCATTTTACAACTGCTTTTCATTTGTCCCTTTTTTCCCATCTTGTCTGTTTCTCTGGTACTCTTTCATAGGCCGACACGAGCTGAGCCCAGAAAAGGGATTTTGACGAAGGAAAAATCTATTTCTGGGTGATTGGCTCGTGTCGCCCTATGAAACCCACCCTGTATTGTTTGCCCCCCCTGCAGGACAAGATGTTTTTAGATTAAGGATGACCGCTAGGGGCGCTGCTGTCCGTGGCGTCCTCTAGTAGTAGTAGTAGCGGCTGCATCGCCCGTTGGTATCAGCTCTCTCTTGTGGGGATTCTGATTGGAAGGTCTAATTGGTGAATGTCTCGTGGTAGTGTTCCCACTCGCCCCTATTAACCATACCGACACTTCTTTTTAAGAGTGAGTGAGTCAGTTTTACTGACATTTCTTAATTTTGTTTTCTCTGGTAATTTTAGATTAATTTTACCTAGAAAGATGATATTAAGGATCCATTTCATAGGGCGACACGAGCCAATCACCCAGAAATAGATTTTCCTTCGTTTCAAAATCCCTTTTTTGGAGGGGGTTCTAAACTATTTGCGGCAGTCTGGTACATAGGCCTAGAAGCAAAGTTCTTTAGGTTAAATGCAAATCTTCATACATTTAAATCAGGCTTACCAAGTCGGTGATTTGTCTAAGAATTCATTACTATTATTATAATAACAGCACATACTACTGCGTGCAAGACACTGGCATAAACAACAGCAAGTAACTGACATAAGCTTGAAATCGAGAAACTGCCGTTTGTTTATATCAATTACAACTAACTAACATAGTATTAGGGATTATGTTAAAGTTGTCAACTTGTTGAAAATTTCATGATTTTCAATTATGAATTCTATAAATAAAATAAAATAAACCTTTATTCATCCTTCATGCAGTGGAGAGGAGTGGTATGAAAGTATGCCACTAAATTACTGTTGTAGTTTTGGCTGAAGAAACGAAAACTGTAAAGGCCACAAAACGTTTTGAAAGAGGAAAAAGTAACATCCTACAATGGTAGAATCACACTAATATATACTTCAGTTTATAAAAAGTTGCATTTTAAACAAACATAGCTTTGAGTTAATTTACAAAAAAAAAATAAACCTCTTGCGATGCGTTTCCATTTAGCAATACTTAATGGCTGTGCATGTTGTTGAGAACGCAATCAGCTAATGGATTTGGAATAATGTAAACATTAATCCAATCAATGCAAAGACGCCTGATCACTATGTTTGTATATTATAATACGATAATAACATGACAATTATGCTTGAAATGTAATTGCGTACATCCATAAAACTACTGTTTTTTAATGTGATTATTCTTAATAAAACTATTTTAATTTGGTAAACGGATGTCTGTCAGTGTAACAACCAAACTGGGGCCAATAGTTTCTCTCTCTCTCTCTCTCTCTCTCTCTCTCTCTCTCTCTCTCTCTCTCTCTCTCTCTCTTCTATCTCCACATTCTAAAGCAGATATTTAGGCTTTAGCTGAAAACGAAAGCCAGAGAAGTGTGCGTGCGGAAAATATTGAAAGGTGCCAGGAGGATCAGAACTCAATTTGCCCTTGTAGTCTTTGGAAGCCTTGGATCTTGACAAACATGAATTCCATACATAGAGGGAAGTTTCCTGCATAGAGGGAAGTTTCATGTCCTGGGAGCAGGAGTAACTTGGCTTTACATGAATCTGGTCGCCTCAGTTATTGTTGGCCATGCAATGTATACATTATCATTTTGTGTTGTCTTTAGCCCTAGCAATACTTGCTTACTAGACTAAATGCTATTGAGCCATCAGAATTCTCCACTTTCCTCATTCATCTTATACTGTACATGGAATATTTGTTTCCTTATGACTGCTGTTATTTTGAGCCCATATATACTTCTTTCTCATCTAAATAGGGAAAAGGTGAGTAGATGCTTGCACCATCAATGTATTTTCATGAGATAATCTCTGCAACTTATGGTTAAGTCAAACTGCCTTTAGATTTTGCCAGCTTGAAGGCACATTTTAATTGTCAGGAATGGGAAAAATAAACCCAAACCTCAGTATTTTCATTGCTTCTTGACAGTTAAATTGATTCTGTAAGCAGTGTTAATATGTACTAATTTGACTAAAAAAGAAAAATTTTTTTTTTTGTAGATAGAAAATTTGCTTTGTTGGAGTGCTTTTCCTCTCTTCTTATAGGTAGACTTGCAGAAGTCATTACTTACCAATGCCAGTAGTGTGTGGAGCACAAAATGAGTAATAGAGAAATGTTTTCCTTCTATTGCAGCTGGTATTCCCTGTTAAGTACAGTTACTTAAATAATTTGCATCGGATAGGTCTGATTACAGTGCGACTGACAAAATGTTTTGCCGTAACTTTGCCCTTCTTTATTTAGACCATAAGGGTTTAACTTTATTCCTTTAGACACAGGCAATGTGCAAAACAGTCAGAAAATAGTGAATTTCATTACAGCTGAGAGGGTGACATCTACTTCTGTCTATGTTCTCATCTGTTTTCTGTCTGTGATATGTAATAGGAGATTATGTCCAGCTGAAATTTACTCCTGTCTTGAGGTGATATTTTATCTACTTTATGCTTATGGTCCTCCACTAACAAAATAGACCAGACTGTTTCACTGTATGAAATGCAGTAACTGGTGTTAGCAATAGAATTTTCTTTTAGTTTTTTCGCCCCAATAAGAATTGTGAAGTGTCACTAGTTTTCAGTCTCATAGTATGCTTGTGCTTTATGCGTACAAATACTTATCTTTCTTTTTCCTTTCAGAGCTGAGGTTCAGAAAATGATAGCAGAGGCAAGCTCAAGAGTTCCAATTCATCAGAGGAAAAAATTCAAATTTAACACTGGTCTTGATTATTATCCATTTGGTCACTAATTGTTATTTTATTAAGTTTGATAATATTTGTATATAATACGCTATTACAGTAGGTGACCCAAATACCTGTTGTTATGGATGATTTTATTGTACCCGAAAGCTAAACCTTTACTATGTCATATATATATATAATGAGATTATATATATATATATAGTCTCTGTGATATATATATATATATAGTATATATATATATATCTCTATACTATATATATATATATATATAGATATCATATATATATTTCTATATATATTAGAATTATTATATATATAATATAATATTATATATATATTATATAATAATATAGATATATATTAATATAGATATATATTTAGATATATGTATATAATATATATATATATAGTATATCTATACTATAATATATATATATATCTATATATATATATATATATCTATATATATATATCTATATGATATATATATATTATATATCTCTCTCATATATATATCTCTATAATATATATTCATATATATATATCATCTATATATATATATATATATATATATATCTATATATATTATATATCTATATATATATATATATCTATATATCTATATATAATATATATAATATATATATATATATCTATCTATTCTATATATATAATCTCATATATAATATATATATCTATATATATATATATATATAGATATATATATATATATATATATAGATATATATGATATCTATCTATATATATATATCTACTATATATATAACTATATATTATCTCTACTATATATATATCTATGTATATATATATATACTATGTATACTATATCGTATATATATATTATTATATATATCATATATATATATATATATTATATATATAGATACTATACATATTCTTATATATATCTATATATATATATATATATATCGATATATATATATATATATATATCTTTCTTAATTACATAATATATATATATATCCATATATACGTACATATACATATATAAGCAAATTCCACGGGAAAATGATAGTCAGAAATCCAAGCGCTTTCGTCTTTACTAAGACATTGTCAAGGAGCGAATGAAATACAATTGTAGAGAAAGGTCTCAGGTACACAACAAGATCAAGAATACCAGATGGTTAATTGTCAAAAGGGTAAAAATTAAAAGAGATAATCCAGGATTATCGGATATCACATGGTCACAGACCTAAACAGATGATTGACCCTAACCTAAATTACAAAGTTTCTTTATAGTCCAAAACATGTAAAAACTTAATACATTAATTTTGTTGCTTTTTTTTATCTACAACTTTTTTCATTATGAAAGCATCAAGTTTAAATACACCAAGACTTAAATTTAGAACATTTTTATTATTTGAGTTGATGAAACAAGATTCAATGATATTCCTTTTAACTGTGTCATTACATGGAATTAAGGCTCTTGCTTGACTCCAGTTAATAGGATGGTCTAAATCTCTCATATGTACGAATAATGCATTCGATATTTGCCCAGTTCTCACAGAATATTGATGTTGTTTGAGATGTTGTGAAAGAGATTTACCGGTTTGTCCGTAATAGACTTTATCACACTTTTTGCAAGGAATTTCATATATGCAGCCTGGAAGATCTTTAGGAGAATTTTTGATTACTAAACTCTTGACATTAATATTACTGAAAACAACATATGTTAAAAAGAAAACTTTAAAATTCTAGGATTATCTAAAAACCTTAAATCATAGGGTAATTTAGAATGTTATGCTTACTAAATTCAAGTTTGTCATTAGTTGAATAAAATGTTTTCTAGCTCTTTTCCATGCCACATCTACAAAGGTCCTTGGGTATTTAAGTTTTTCATTGCAATATCATAAATAGTTTTTAATTTTCAGCGTCAATACTGTGGGCTACAGACACATAAAGCCCTTAGAAACATCCCAGAAAAAACAGAGAATTTAACATTTTGATGGTGATTGGAGTAATAATGAACAAAAGAGGCAATGTTAGTTGATTTTCGAAAGACTAAAAAGGTGAAATTTCTATCATTTCTATGGACAGTTACATCAAGAAAATTCAAATTACAATTTCTTTCTTCCTCAACAGTAAATTTTATAGAAGGGACTAAATTATTGAGATTATTAAGGAATTCCTGGAGATTTTCGTGAACTGGCCAAATACAGAAGATATCATCCACATATCTAAACCAAATAACTTTTTGGGGCAAAATTCTTGGTAAGAGTTTTGTCTCAAGAAATTCCATGTAAATATTGCTAAGGACAGGAGATAAGGGATTACCCATAGCCATGCCAAACTTTTGTAAAAAAAATTCCCCATTAAAACAGAATTTACTATCTTTGATACATAACCTTATGAGACTAATGAGGTTTGCCACACTTAAGGGAATGTCATGACATTCTAATTCCTCCTCCAAATATTCAAGTAAGTCATCTACAGGCACTTTTGTAAATAAAGAGACATCAAAACTAACCATATCAAAATCAAAATTCAAATTTAAACTATTCAATTTGTTTATAAAATCAACATTGTTTTTAACATTCGTGTTGAAAGAATGTTTTCCTACCAAGGATTAAGAATTTTTACAAGCCATTTAGATAAATTATACGTAACTGAGCCCACTGAACTAATGATTGGTCTGATAGGGTTATTGATTTTATGTGTCTTGACTAAACCATACATATAAGGTAGGGATGTGCATTGCGGTGTAAACTGTTTCATTAAATGGTCCAAGCCCTTAAAATGGATTATTGCTACGGAAAATTGAGAAAGTGCTGCAACCGTCTTGAAAGGAAGCTTCAAGTCAAGCTGAAGAATCTTATTGCTGAAAGCGACTGGACTAAGCATGCCAACGTGGACTTCATGATTAATTTATCAGACAAATCAGTGGATAGTGCTACGACAGTGGCTTTGAGATATGGGTTAAACTTTGGTGTATTTAATGGTAACCTGGACTGTGTCGACATCTCAAAATCCTTTTGTTATTTAGAAAAATTTAAATCAAACCTATGCCCTGATGATATCAATAGTTGTAAAGGTATAAAGGTATTGTGTATGGTGCTATGTGTAAACCTTTCTCCCCCTAATGTACCCGTGAGATTTCTCCAGGCTTTTAAGAAAATTAAAGAAGACAAAACAGTTAAAGTGACAAAAGCAGATAAATCTAATGCAGTGGTAATAATGAATAAAAGTGACTATATAAGTAAAATAATGAAAAAGTTGTAGATAAATATAAGCAACAAAATTAATATATTCAGCTTTTACATGTTTTGGACTGTAAAGAAACTTTGTAATTTCTGTTAGGGTCAATCTGTTTAGGTTTGTGACCGTGTGATATCCGATAATCCTGGATTATCTCTCTTAATTTTTACACTTTTGACAATTAACCATCTGGTATTCTTGATCTTGTGTACCTGAGACCTTTCTCTACAATTGTATTTCATTTGCTCCTTGACAATGTCTTAGTAAAGACGAAAGCGCTTGGATTTCTGACTATCATTTTCCTGTGGAATTCGCTTATTTATGTAGTCACGTGCATCTACTGTGATTTTTTTAAGCATATACATACATATATATACATATAATTATATATATATATATATATATATATATATATATATATATTATAATATATATATATATATATATATATATATATACAGTAGTACCTCAAGATACGAAAGGCTCAACTTACGAAAAATCCAAGTTACGAAAGCCAATGCGAAAAATTTTACTGCTCTACATACGAAAAGTTTTCAAGATACGAAGGTTGTTGCTGTAAAGTCCCGAGATTCGCCCGGACCACCGAGAACAATTTTTAAAACTCCCGCGCCGCCAACTGAGTAAACTCGCCACCATCCTCCCGCGCTCTCCCATTGGTTCCTGATGCTAGTCACCCCATAAGGTCCTGCTCTCCTATTGGTCAGCATCTACCCCTTGTGCTTTAAGTATTCTATTGGTAAACGGTTGCTGTAAATTGAAAAACTTATTCATGCAATACATTTAATAAAGAAAACATTAGGTAAAGATAGAATAAAGAATAGAAATGAATGGTTATTATACTGTTTGGTAGTTTCAGTAGTTGAAGAGAGATAATGAAAATTTATGGCTTACTGTGTAAAAGTGATTGCTTGGTGATCGTTCGATACTCGTAAGTGCTGGATGTAAACAGACGTTTGGAAGCTTTTTTTTTGTTTTTTGTTTATTATATTAATGGTTACTCAATAATTATTTGAAGTGAGTACATGCAATACATTTAATAAAAAAAATTGTGAATTAGATATCATAAAATATAAAATAAATCAGACTGCCAACAAATACGTATTTTTTAGAATTCTTCTTCTGTTTTATTATTACGTTACGTATACGCATGTTTCATTATAGCTGTCAGTAACTCGTATCTTCATTAGGTAAGATAGAATAAGGAAATAGAAATGAATGGTTATTATACTGTTTGGTGGTTTCATTAGTTGAAGAGAGATACTATGACAATTTATGGCTTACTGTGTGCTAGGAAAAATGATTGCTTGGCGCTCGTTCGATACTCTAAGACGGGTAAGAGCTGGATGTAAACAATCGATCGGAAGGTTGTTTTTTTGTTTATTTGTGTATTATGTTAATGATTAATTAATAATTATTTGAAATGAGTACATACTGATTATTTATACATTTTATTGGCATATTCTAAGCTTTTAGCTCTTAGGTTTAGATGTCAGAATCATAGACTAGGCTACAGTAGCAACCGCTAACATAGGCTAGGCTTATTGCTAAGGGACATATGCTAAAGTCCTAATATATGCAGTAAAATGAGGTTGAACATTACATGCAGTTGAATATTTACTCAAGTATGTACCAGTATTTTGCCTTTTTTAGAGTCATATTTCTTCCGTCGTAACCCTAGAACATGTGTTTTAGGCCTGGAAATATATTTACTGGGGTGTTTTTGGAGGGCTTGGAACGGATTAGCCATTTTACATGAAAATGTGTTTTCCAAGTTACGAAAAACTCATAATACGAAGGCCGTCTCGAACGGAATTAATTTCGTATCTCGAGGTACCACTGTGTATATATATATATATATATTTATATATATATATATATATATATAATATGTATATATATATGTATGTTATATTATATATATATATATATATTATATATATATATATATATATATATATATATATAGTATATATATATATATCTATATATATATATATATATATCTATATATAAATATATATATTTATATATATATATATATATATTTTATATATTGAATATATATATATATATATATATATATATATATATATATATATATATATATATATATATATATATAATATATATATATATATTATATATATTTCTGTGCTCAGCCTGTGTCGCTTCATGAAATGCTTTCCTTTATTGTTCATTTCTAAGGTAAAATATTGCTATAATTACCAGAGAAAAACTAAAATAGTAATGCTAGAGAAAACGGGTGGCTCGCTCCACCTTTAATAAAGGTGTCGTTATGGTATCTGGGGTGAGTGGAAACCACTACCAGAGGTCCCTTGCCATTTAGACTCTCCCCTTCTCTCAATATCCCTCGTCTACAGGAGGAGCCGATCCAAGGCCCCGCTACCCGCTACTACTACAACTAGCGCCTTTGTTTCATTCCTTTCGATAGCATCGTTCCACACCACATGCGTTTTTTTCCTTGTGCTGTGTTTTTTCGTCTGGATTTATCCAATCTGTTCATCAACATGGATCGTCAAGCTTCTGCATCTAAGTACTGCGTTTAATATTTGAGATAATTTTGAGACAGTTTTTGGCATATTAAGCCAAGTTATCTTAGGTTATATGTGTGAGCGGTAACACGTGCGTTGCTGTTCCCGTGCCGCCTCTTCTTGGCTCGCCAGCCGCGTGATGATTCCCTGCTTTCTTGCACCAATTGGTCTTCCATACTAATTGGTCTCGATTGCACTTGAGCAGTACCCTATATAATTTATTTTAAGATGCATTTGCCATTGACGGCTCGCTCTTCACCCTGTGTCTGACTTGGGTTATCCCTCACTCCGGCACGTGGAGGACAGCTTGAATCCACTTAATCGGTCAGTTGTTCCGACACGGCATACAAACCTTCGGTTCCTTTTACAATAGGAGGTACTAGCGGCAGCTGGATAGGTCGTAAGCTTTCGAACAAGGGTTTCGGTAGTTAACTGCTTGTCCGACAGGCGCGCGCGCGAGCGACTGGGAGGTAAACAAACCACTTTTGCTTTCGGCCTGCTGGCGTGTAGACGTGATCATCGCTCTCTGCCCGCTTCATCGTCGTTGCTTTCGCATGGTTGTGTTTTTTTCTTTTTCTATTTATCTAGTGAAACTGAATTGTAAGTACAATCATTTCATATTTATTTCCATTGAATTCAATTGTGAATTAAAGGATCTTGGTTTCTCCACGCCCTCCGATTACCCGAGTGCCGGGACTGAATGGGCGTAAGTGCGGGTGGGGAATTCATTTTTCCCAGAAATGATCCTCGTATTGTGTATGCTCGGTGCCGAGGGCGGGAGAGCGCTCGCTCCGAGCTTATATTTTGGTTGGAAATGTGTAGATGAAAATCGTAAGTAAGTACCCTTTTCATTTATATTTTTTTGACCTGTATGCTCGTTGCCGAGCGAATGCGCTCGCACGAAAACTTATTCTGTATGGAAGTGGAATCGCAAGTACAGTATTCTTTTTCATTTTCATATATTTATTTTGATTGTAGCAATACTCATTTTGGATCAGTTTCCGCTCTTACCCTGGAAATTGATCCTTTCCCCTTTTTATTTATTTGAATGAAGTGAAATTGCAAGTGCAGTTCTTTTTCATTTTCATATTTTATTGAGATTGCATTATTTACTTGGATCAATGTTTCCGCTATTTCCCGGGAATTGATCCTTCCCCTTTTTATTTTGTATGAAGTGAAATTGCAAGCGCAGTATTCTTTTTCATTTTTCATATATATTTTTGATTGCATCAATTCATTATGGATCAAGGTTTCCGTTCATAATCGGGAATGGAGCCTTTTACCCTTGCACTCGGTACCGAGGGCGCAAATGCGCTCGATCCGAGCCCTTATTCATTGTGAAGTGAATCGTAATGCAAGATTCTTTTTCATTTTATTCCTTTATTATTGATTGCATCAATATTTATTTGGTTCAAGTTCCGCTCAGTCAGGGAATTGATCCTTATGCCCTTGCATTCAGGCACGATTGCTCTCGGGCTCTTATTATTATTGTTGGGTACATGGGTGCTGTGCGGGGGTGGGGAACGAGAATCCCCCCCCCCCCCCCCCCCCGCTCAGCTCCCCCACAGATGGCCCTTCCCCTTCGGGGGGGAGGTTATCTGGGTTCTTCTCCTCGCCCGATCCGTCGAGCGCGGGGAGGGCGCTCGGTGCCCGATATACAATTGTATTCGGGGTTTCCACTCGTTCGTGTGGGGCTCACCCCCCCGCGCGAGGGGACTTCCCCCCCACTAATCACTACTACTGTTATTTCCGCAGGTGCTACTGCCACGAGGGTGGACCTTGGTGAGGTATGGGCGTCCTTCCATTTGCAGGGCGTGCTAGTGTCCAGGGGCTGCGGTTCTATGTCTGGGCCTACTGCGGTCACCCATGGAGTGGTGACCACGCTCCAGGTGACGACGTCCCTCCTCACCTGGTGTACTCGCCTCACGTGGTAACAGTCTTGCCTACAGCCGCTGTGAAGTGCCGTTCGCCGTACCGAGAGGGGGGCGTGCCGCCGCCGCTCGTGGTTGCCGCGCTGCCGAGACCACACTTCCGCTGCCCTAGAGCTCGCCCCTGGACCTGCCGCCGGTACCAGGATGTTGCTGGCTGCTGCTCCACTTCCTGTGTTTCTGGTGCTGCCTGCCGTACCTGCCGATTCTGGGCTGACTGTCCATGCAGTTCGCTGCGCCTGGCTGTCCCTGCCGTTGCTGCGCTGGTTGTTCTGCGTGGCTGCCCGCCTTGCTGCGCTGGCTCCCCCTACCGATGCTGTGCTGGCTGTGCCTGCTGTTCCTGAGATGCTCATACCTGCTGACGTCGTCCCTGTTCATGGTGGTACTACCCAGACTTTGGTCTGTCTGTACAGGTGCGTCCGGGCCCTGTGGCTTCGGCTACAGCAGCCCCGGCTCCGCCCTGGATAGCAGATCTTACGTCTGTCCTGAGGAAGCTGACGAAGAAGAGGAGGAAGTGTCGTCGTCGTCGTCTTCATCTTCTTCATCGTCGTCGGCTGCCGCCTCTTCCCCTTCGACTTCTAAGGCTTCACAGCCGAGGAAGAGAAGGTTTGCCTCCTCCCTCCTAAGAAAGTCTCCCTCGGGAGCTTCTCGGGACCCGTCTCACCTCGGTGGGACGGGGGAGGGTTCCTTCTGCTGGTCCTCCTGCTCCTTCGGGACGCGGGGGGGGGGCGTCCCGTCTTCTTCCGCAAGGAAGAATACTACGGGGACCAGAGGGGGGGTACCGGCTAACACCAGGGTACTTCCTCGCCTGGTGTCAGTGGTTCTGCCACTGCATCAGGGTCAGTCTCGGCCTCTCGTTCGCGGGAGGTACCGAGTGTAACGGTCGCCTACCAGCGACCCGTGCAGCCAGGAACCAGACCTCTGAGCCCGCTCAGCGTCAGGTTCCCACGGCACGGGGCGGAAAGACTGGTGACAGCCGCTCACGCGACTCTCACCAGACCAGCTCTCGCTCTCGCTGCGACCTGCTGGCCTACGGGGACGTGACGGTCACGACCGGCCACGGGCTGAGGCTGGGAAGAGGTCCCCCCGTTCGCCGGTGCCAGCCACGGCTGGAACCAGCGACGTGAACGTGCCGTGAGGACAAGCAACCGGTTCTCACTGTGACAGTGGCCTGCTGCAGGTCTCCGACCGTCGCTCTCACAGAGAGCGATCGGGTACGGCAACCAGCACCAGCTCTTCTGGACACCTCGAGGATCGGGGCCGCTGTGCTCAGTCCCAGCCGTTCTCCACAGCGAGACGGTTCGACCAGGCCTGCAGCTCGATCGCCACCGCGGGTTGGACGATCGACCTGCAGCCCTCCAAGCTGCTGGTTATGCCAGCGAGCGAGGTAGGGAGCGTCAGGTCTGCCTCTCCCGTACCTTCAACCTCCTCGGGTTACACCGGGAGGAGCGAGGTATTGAGGAGTGATCGTGAGGGGTGCGCCCCTCATGATCCCACCACGACGGCCTCACGTGCCAGGCACGGTTCTTGGACGGCCAGGACGTATGCGCAAGTGGATGGAGAAGACCGAGCGGGCTGTCGTGCTCCCTTCTTAGGAGGAAGGTTTCTCGGAATATCTCTTGTTCGAAGGCTTAACGGTCCTACTCTGCAAGATGCTGTGACTTCCGAGATCCAGAGGAACTTTGCCGAGGTTATGGCGCTGATTCGTCAGCACAACGAACTCGGGGAAGGATCGCCGCTCCCACCAGCAGAGCCACGTCTCGGCTCGAGTCGTTTTGGGGCCCGAGAGGGAACCCAAATCGACGGTGGGTCTGCCGCGATCGGAGCTTGCCGACTGTGTTGAACCAGGTAGTCTCTCGTCTCCGGACAAGAAGGCTCTCTCAGTTCTGGCCGGTCGAACAAGCTACTTCACCTCCTCTACTGCGACAGAGGCGTTTCTACGTGTCTTCGGACACCGTATTTGAATACCCCTTCGGTCCTCCTGAGAGGTTTCGACCTCGACGAGGACTGAAATGAGTCGGAGGACGGTATCGGCTCTCTCCTGTCAGGTGTCGATCAGCCCCACCCAGACGACGTTCACAGTGGCGGCAGACCCTTACCTACAGTATGAGTTCGTAACCCTCCTCGGGAAAACGTTTTCTCCTGACGATACGTTTTTCCCAGGCTCTGAGAGGCCATCGCCGTAGGCGATGGCTGCTCCTTTTCTTCTCCAACTGCTAGTTCCGCTGGGAAGGCGAGCCAGTATCCAATTCCTCCCCCATTCCCTCTCTCCTTACGGCTACGAGGGAAAGGGGAGGGATCCTACAGAGATGTCTCTGTAAGATCCCACGTTAGGGGCTGCGCTACCGGGGGGCGGGGGGACCTTCGGGTCCTACCTGACGTAAGCCCCGGTCGTTGAGGAGGGATCCTGCCCCTTTCTCGATTTCTACGGGAATCGAGAGGACCACCAGCCGATATCGTTTGACGAATTCGGTGGGGGTTTCGCAGAGTGCTTAGAATTCTACGGAATTTCTAGCGCACTCAGAGTGTTCGAGTTTTTTAAGATCTCCAAACACTTAGGCGAGACCACGGTCCAAAGTGAGCGAGAATCCCCGATAATTGTTACACGATAATCGGGAACCTCGCTTATGCTCGAATTCCTGTAATTTCTAGCATTTGGAAGAAGACTGCTGCTGAAAGAAGAGTATCTCACAGTAGGCGATTAACCTGGAATAGAGAAGAACGGACGGGAACTTCCAGTTTGGCTTGAACTATCGTCTTCGGTATTCTGTC
This sequence comes from Macrobrachium nipponense, assembly GCF_015104395.2. NCBI lineage: Eukaryota > Metazoa > Arthropoda > Malacostraca > Decapoda > Palaemonidae > Macrobrachium > Macrobrachium nipponense. The sequence goes on along the minus strand of NC_061087.1, from coordinate 58,753,867 downwards.
ACCATTGAAGCTTTCCTTTGGGAAAGACTTCTCCTTCACTCTCTTGACTAGAGAACGAGGCGGTCGATCTCCAATCCTTATTCTCATTCTCGAGAGAAAAGAATTTAGGATGGAGGTCGTGGTACAGAACCTACAAATATACTACGTATATACCCTCCCGACATGATTCTTTTAACAGTTGAATTGTCCGGGGGGTAGGCGCATACCGTAGTTAACTCTACGGTTTGTGACCGAGACGAATTGTATCTTAATTGAACTGCAACTCGGGGTTGCCTGCAACCTCCCAGCAGTTATCAGTTTCGATTTTAGATACTTGGTATTGTCATGACAACACCCAAATCAGCTTTTGTATTTACCGAAATCCGTTTCGTTTAAATATAATTTGCTCGAGCGTATTCTTATGCTCGATGGTTCTAGCCGAACGTCATTCCTTCGTGGAATAATGGATTACCTGGCAACTCAGGATGACGAGTTCACCGAGAGCTACTGCGTATTGAACTGCCTGATAGCAGCTCAGTATCAGCTAGGTCTCGGAGATGCACGGTCGGTTTACGTCTCTCTCTCCCTGGTTTGATTGACTACCGAACCGTATCTCTGCCCAACAATCATGGACTTAGGTCTCTGATTAACGGGGATTCTCGCAATAATGAAGGACCATCTACTGCTGTGATGCTCGATTTTCATCGCCTTCGACATTGCGAGAATTTTCAACAGAGATATCTCTTGGACTCTTTCATCTTTCTGTTTACCGCACGGTAACAGAAGTCTGTACTAGTCTCCCGCTGCATCGCACCGCGAGGGGTAATGCGAATGATTTTGCAGACATCTGAGTTTGTCTTCAAAATACTCGTATTCGTAGGTGTGCAATTATTCATTGCTCGCCCCGAATTAACAGATTTGTCAGAAGACATCGCCTACTCTCCGACCTGACAGCTCTACTTCCAAATGTTCAGCCCATGAGAAGCAGTTCTTCAGGCAGTATTTCCCTGTCTCTTCATTACTGAAAAGCGCTCCGCTTTTATTGCAACTACGATCCTCACCGGACAGCAATGAATAGCGTTAGCGTTCTCAGTCTTTGTAGCACAGGTTCAGAATCTTGAGAATCCTTCTCTCGGTTCAGCTGTGAAGACGTAGGTTGCTTTTTTCTGTACACCTTCGTCTTCAACGACACATAGTGTTGTTTCTCCTTAGCTGAGAATCAACTATACTATGAGATATCTTGCCATCAGGGACCTCGGTCTCTAGAAGGCAATTGACTTTCGCCTGTTGGGCACATGCCTTAAGAGAATCATCACCTCGCCTTCTGGCATCGGTGACGAACAAATTATTTGTTTAGTCTCTTGGCATAACCCTTTTAAGGCGAAGGTCACGTGACTTGCTCGGGCGCTTGGACAACTTGCCTCCTACCGAACGCAGTCAGTCGCAGCTGTCAGAGCGCCCAAGTCAGTTACGAACTTCGCTGTGGACTTAGTTCGGTTGTTCCATAACAGTCTTTTCTTCGTCCTAACGGCTTGTCACAGTACCCATACCATCGACACCCACCATTGAGTGTCGGTGTCTATCCACTACCGAGAAGAACTTCACTGCATGGGATAGGAGAATGTGAGACACTTCGCTGCAGACGGATAGACCAGTATGGGTACAGGACATCACCGAAGTCGAGAAGAGGGATAGGTCATACGACCATTCCCTTCTTTTCTTTTCCTCTGAGGTAATTGCATGACTTTTCCTGCGAAGTCAAGCATCCAGGGGTATGGGGATTCGTGACGCTCGATTTCGTACCGACTTCGTAGCGAAGACTCAGAACCCTTCGGTTCCTGACGATCGGTTAGAGTCCTTCACAATCCCCTCCCTAATGGACTTCACCGCCTTCGATGCGAAGGAGATGCTGCTTTGTCCTGTGAAAGCGCGACCGCGTTTTCTGAAGAAACTCGACATCCCAGGCTGAGTGTTGAAGACTCTTCGTCAGCACCAAGATGACCTAGAAGTACACTCCCTCGAGTTACACAAGAACTTCTCCGTGGCGCAGGTACTGAAGGCAGGGGTCTGGTACAACCAGACCACTGGCACCTCCTTCTACCTTTTGGATATTGCCCACAGGTCCTTGGATCGTTTTCCTTGCGACCAGTGGTGGCTGCTCAACACGTTGTGTAGCTAACCCAGACCCTAGCAGGCTGAACAGCATCGAGTCCTGGTGTGACTGTAAGAATAGATAAGTGAATGAGAAAGTGACTGGCTTCTCTTCCTATCTTTTTCTCCCCCTCTACCTGTGGGTAGAGGGATACGGTCATCACCTTGCTGGATAAGGCGAGATGCCGGTGAGCTACTCGACAGAGCCCCATCCTATCCCTTTCACTAGGGATGGAGCGAATATCCACCACTTCCTCCTACAAGGGGGGGGGGGGTAAGTGGATGCCAACAAGAGACAAACCATAACTTTATGTTGCCTCTTGCAAATAGGAACTTGTTCTTGTTTGCTGGTACGAAGAGATACGCTTGCCTCTCTTCTTAGTACTTGGTCCAGAGGTCTGGACCATTGATCCTGCGGTGCACACCCCGATCAATCGGACAGAGGCTTGGATCCCTCCCTCGCTCTTACGACCAGGGAGGCATTCCAAGGTTGCGAACACCAGTCTGTTCACAAAAGACTCAGATTCCTCCCACCAAGAAGTGAGTCTTCCTATTGTAAAAGGACCGAAGGTTTGTATGCCGTGTCGGAACAAATGACAATTTGTCCAAAATTGCATTTTTCCTAACTATACAAACCTGAGTCCTTTTACACATAGTCCCCACCTCATGCCACCCCACCTCACCTCTGCAGTTTTTGCTTGGGCCAAAAGCAAAAGTGATTTGTTTTACCTCCCAGTCGCGCGCGCGCGCCTGTCGGACAAGCAGTAACTACCGAACCCCTTGTTCGAAGCTTACGACCTATCCAGCTGCCGCTAGTACCTTCTATTGTAAAAGGACCTCAGGTTTGTATAGTTAGGAAAAATGCAATTTTGGACAAATTGTCATATTTTATAGCTCCGGCGTTGCCGGAGCTGCAGTGGAGTCACTTAGTCCCCATTATCTGCCTAGGATGTTCTTATAAGTATACACGGGGCGCCGGAGCTAGTAGTAACCGGGTGATATGTTATCGTGCATGATATATGCTGATCCCGGAGTTACTCCGGCAGCATTAGTATACCGCACACAACCACGGACCTACTCCGGAAGGTTGTTGTTGATACTCGTGTATCATTTGACTTACAGGTTACCTGTTGTGTGGAGGAGGGGTGCAACGCCGTTCTCCAGGAACTCTGTACGCACATGGTCTGCCGGGCACATGCCGGCTGTGCAGTTCGCATGGAGGATTACATAGTCTGGCACCATGAGAACTGCGTTATCTGCTATGCTTGGTTAACGAAGAAGCCACTCCCGCAGGTATTTGTAACAAGTCCGGCCATCGTTCATAATGATACAATGAGAATCTAATATACTGTAATGTAAAGCACTTTGATACTAGGTTAAGTTCTATTTCTAGTGGTTAACGTATTGAATCATAATCCCTGCTTAAACAGGGAGGCTTCAAGCAGTCCCGGGAAGCCCTTACCTATCCACCCTGAAGGCATGGGTTTGGCGGGTTTGGGACGCAACTCCACCAAAGGGCGTCAACCCTACATCCTGTCCCAGGACATGGGCCACCCTTTATTTTCCTTTCGCAGGGGTGAAGAAGGGATCCGTTGTGGATTACCTGAAGTGGGCTGCTCCTTTCTGCATCGCCAGGATTCAGGAAGCCAGTCGCTAAGTCCCCCTACGGAGGAAGGCATCGCAGAGGTAAAGTCGTGGGGGATGTGGCAGCCCTCGACCTGGGGAACCGCGAGCCCATGGCTATAAGACGAACATGGGCCAACGGTAAGAATGTAGCGAGGGCAGGTTTAGTAGGGGCTCAAGGGTTTTCCTTGCGTCCATCTTTGGGCTTCTTCTCCTTCCTCACTTCTACTTCCTTCCAGGGGGTTTTCGACCGATAGACCATCAGTTGGTCAGAACCGAAAAAAACCGGGGGTGGTTCCCTTTTTTTTTTTTTTTCCCCAAATTTTTTTCGGCCGGGAAAATTGTTTTTTTTCCCCCCTTAAAAGTTAAAAGCAAAACAGACTTCAAGTCTAAGCAAAACTCCCATGACCGAAGAGGTTCATAACCAAGCTTGTCACTACTCTGTGCCGGCTCTAACCCTGGGGCAGTCAAGCCAAACGGGGTCACTCTCCCACCTCCAAAAGGGGTCGAGGTCCAAGGTTCCCAAGGCGAATGATCTCGAAAAAACGCCCTTCCGTCCGCATTTGGACCTCTCTGAACAATGCTTATTACTCGATGGATCAGCAATTGACATGCAAGCGGACAAGTGGCTAACAATATCCTGGGTATTATGGGTTGGGGTTGCGGTACTTCCAGGATGCTAAGGTGCCAAGTTCGCCTAAGTTTGAAACAATGTTGAACCCACCGTCAACTACACTGGAAGCATCGGGCCGAAAACTATCCAATCCTTGTCGGAAGGAGGATAGTAGCCCAGGAAGAAATGATGATGTCTGGTCCCTCCGAGATAGTAATGGCAGCAGGAGCAGCAACAGTTCGGCCAGGCAAACTCATGCATTGCTGATGCCGGGACCTCATCCAATCTCCCTTCATTTAAACCGAACAACCCAGGAGGGTAGGCATCCACACGCTCCGTTCGCGAGAGGGTATGCCTGACCTATTGAGGGTTGGGTGGGAACTCGGAAGGCTAGAGGACTTAGAGTTATTCTATCCTGATGGGAATTCCAGCCCCCTTTCTTTGAGCTTATGTCCGTTTAAACGGATGCCCGCCATGAAGCAGGGAGGATAAAGTCCCGGAAGGAAACACAGTAATCCTCCCCCTCCCGGGACCACGCTCAACAAGCTTGGTGTCCGGAACCATTGATGAATGGGAATGCGTAAACCAAACAAAGTTACTGCATTCAAGGAGCCCGCGTTTTACCAACTTTTCACTGTAAAATGGAGGGACACTCACGTTTGGCCATTCATCCTCAAAACGTGGACAGAGGCAACAGCCCAGGCAGTCCTGAAAGACGAGGCCTTATGCCTCAGCTCCGGGAAGGACGGCATCCGCGCTTCCCTCTGCTCCCAGGATCAACTGAGTTCTACTCGGATGCTCCTGTCACCTTTTCAGTGGGCAAACTCAAGCCGGACTGCGGTAACACGTTGTTCAGCGAGAGGTTGCCTAGACTATCAGAAGCCCTAATTCAAGCTGAATACGACGCTAGGATGAGGCTCAGCAGGTCCCTCAGTTGGCTGACGATGACTGAGATGGCGTCTCCTATCTACGGACAAGAGACGCTATTTAAAATCATGGCCAAGTCACTACTGCATACAATGCAATGTGACTTGTATGATTTCATGGTAGCTCAGCGTAACTGTCGGAAGCATGTTCTGGCGGAAGCCACTATCCGCCATGAACCGAACAAACTGATCGCCTCATCCATACGGGGCACGGACCTCTTCCCTGCTACCGCTGTGAACGAGGTTCTGTGCGAAGCATCTAGGGTAAACCAGAGCCTGAAGATTCGTTGGGGACTCGTGTCCAAATGCAAACCTGAGTCCACTGGATCGAATCCCAAATCAAAGAAGAGACCTAGGAAGTTCCAGCCCTTCCAGGCTCCCCAACAGACTTTGATGCAGGCGGTTCCGGTACCCCAAGTACCTCAACCGTCGACATCCAAAGCACAGCCGCAACAGCAGTTTGTGCTTTTAACCCAACCTGCACATTCGCAGGCTTCGACCTCCTTTGCAGTTTCTCCAGCCTTTAATGCGACCTATGAATCTCAGTCCTTTCAAGCATTCAATAGGTTCGCTAGAGGCAGCAGAGCTAGGGGTCCCTCCCGTCACCGGGGTGCCAGAAGAGCCACCAACCGGGGCAAAGGCTTCCGGGGAGCACGAGGTGGCCGTCCATCAGCAAATCAGTGAGAATCCCCAGGTAGGAGGGAGGCTGTACCTCTACCGACATCGGTGGGGGTTCAGCAATTGGGCACAGAGCATTGTGACCAAAGGTCTGGGGTGGAGTTGGCTTCAAGGTCCTCCTTCATCCAACCCCTTTTACCAAAAATCAACAGCGGAGTTGGTAGAGTATACCCAAGAACTTCTTCAAAAGAGGGTAGTATCAAGAGTCAGAAACTTAAAGCTTCAAGGGCGCTTGTTCAGTGTGCCAAAGAAAGACTCAAACAAATTAAGAGTAATTCTAGACTTGTCCCATCTGAACTCATTCATTCATTGCGACAAGTTTCGAATGCTGACCGTTTCACAGGTGCGGACCTTACTTCCCCTTGGGACCATCACCACCTCTATAGATCTTACAGATGCCTACTATCATGTCCCAATAGCAAGACACTTCCACCCATTCCTAGGCTTCAAACTAGGAAAGAAGGCTTACTCCTTCAGAGTAATGGCATTCGGGCTCAACATAGCGCCCAGAATATTCACCAAGTTGGCAGAAACAGTAGTACAGGAGTTGAGAACTCAGGGAATAATGTTAGTAGCCTATCTTGACGATTGGCTCGTATGGGCCACAAGTATCGAAGAATGTCACAAGGCGACGGTCAAGGTAATTCAGTTTCAGGAACATTTAGGGTTCCAGATAAACAGAACCAAGTCCCAGCTGACGCCGGAGTCACATTTCCAGTGGCTAGGAATCCAATGGGACTTAAACTCTCATACTCTATCAATTCCGCCGTTAAAGAGAAGAGAAATAGCCAAGGCCACAAGGCAATTTCTCAAAAACAAACAGACGTCCCAGAGGAACCAGGAAAGAATCCTAGGTTCACTCCAATTTGCATCAGTAACGGACGTTCTATTGAAAGCCAAACTAAAGGATATAAACTGGGTTTGGCGCTCGAAAGCAAACCGAAGATCCAGGGACAAGATGGCTCCCATTCCAGCGATCTTACGCAAGAGGCTCCGCCCTTGAACGGAAATCAAGAATCTGTCAAAGACAATACCCTTGTAATTTCCTCCGCCGGCCCTAGAAGTCCACACAGACGCCTCACTAAGCGGCTGGGGCGGTTACTCACAGTACAAAAACGTACAGGGAACCTGGTCTCTAACATTCCGCCAGCTACATATCAATGTACTGGAAGCTATGGCAGTGTTTCTTACCCTGAAAAGGCTACGACCAGCCAAGAAGTCTCATATCAAGTTGGTATTGGACAGTGCGGTAGTAGTCCACTGCATAAACAGGGGTGGCTCCAAATCGAGCCACGTGAACCATGTCATGATAGCCATACTTGCCTTAGCAGACAAGAACAAATGGCACCTGTCAGCCACTCACCTAGCAGGAGTCAGGAACGTGGTGGCGGACGCCCTATCACGATCCGTCCCGCTAGAATCGGAGTGGACATTGGACAAGGAGTCATTCAGATGGATCTGTCAACAGGTACCAGGACTTCAGGTGGATCTCTTTGCCACAGAGTCGAACCACAGACTTCCTTGTTATGTGGCTCCCAACCTGGACCCTCTGGCTTACGCCACGGACGCTATGGCTATAGATTGGAATGTATGGAAGAGAATTTACCTCTTTCCTCCAGTGAATCTACTCCTGAAAGTCCTGAACAAGCTCAGGACGTTCAAGGGTCACATTGCACTAGTAGCCCCCAACTGGCCCAAGAACAACTGGTTCCCTCTACTATTGGAATTAGGACTCTGGCCTCAACGGATTCCCAATCCCAAACAGATGCAGTTGGTTCAAACGCGGACTGTGTCCGCTTCCTCAGGAATTCAGAAAGCCCTAACTTTATGGACTTCATGAAGTTTGCAGCTCAGAAAGATGCCAACATCGATCCTCAGAACATCCTGTTCTTAGAATCTGACAAACGGGAATCGACCTTGCGTCAACATGACTCAGCAGTTAAGAAACTAGCTATATTTTTAAAGGACTCAAATGCACAAACCATGTCCACGAATCTGGCCATAACCTTTTTCAGAACCTTGTTCGAAAAAGGTTTAGTAGCTAGTACAATTACTACTACCAAATCAGCACTTAAGAAGATCTTCCAATTTGGTTTCAATATAGATCTAACAGATTCGTACTTTTCATCCATTCCAAGAGCTTGTGCAAGACTTAGACCAACTGAGAGACCCAGGACGGTCTCATGGTTTTTAAACTATGTCCTTAAATTGGCTTCTGACACTAATAATGACTCATGTAATTATATAACCCTCTTAAGGAAAACGTTATTCCTAATAAGTTTAGCCTCAGGCGCCAGAATTTCTGAACTTTCGGCCCTATCGAGTGAATCAGATCATATTGAATTTCTCCCTACAGGAGAACTACTTCTCTCACCAGATCGTCAATTTCTAGCTAAAAATGAGGACCCACAAGAAAGATGGGCTCCATGGAAGATTGTCCCATTTCCTCAGGACCCATCCCTATGTCCAGTTAATTCCCTAAGAGCATATTTAAGCAGGACTGCCCTGATATCTTCAGGCCCCTTGTTCATTAGGGAAAAAGGCGGCACTATTTCCCTAAAAGGGATTAGACAACAAATTTTGTATTTCATAAAACAAGCTAACCCGGAATCTTTTCCAAGGGCACATGATGTTAGGGTAGTAGCCACCTCCATTAATTATTTTCAGCATATGAATTTTGACGGTCTTAAGAAGTACACAGGCTGGAAATCTCCGACAGTATTTAAGCGCCACTACTTGAAGTCTTTAGAGGCCCTTTAATTTCCAGCAGTGGCAGCCGGAAACACAGTTTCCCCTGACACTGCATAATTAGTAATAAGTAGTTATATAGCCTATGTCTCTCTTACATCTCTCTCTCTCCTACCTGCCTCGCTAGCATTCTTGCCGTAGCTCGGTCGTTACCGGGTTCATACTTTACCTTGGATAGAACTTTCTGTATATATTGATGATTTGTACTGTATATAGTTGTATCTGGGTCTATTTTCCCTTGTGATAATTTGTTACTGGTGGGTGTTATTTGAACCATTGTGGGTTGTTTAACCCCTCTGTGTAGATAAGTTAGTTTTAAGGATCATTGAAACTCTCAATTACTTGTATTTTGTTGTTTATTGTAGTAATTGATTACCTACATTATAGTATTTAACTAATCGAGTTTTGATTTACCTGTAATTATTGATTATCTACACTTTTCCAAGCTGGTGGAGCCAATTCTCTGGCACTATTTCACGGAGCGACACAGGCTGAGCCCAGAAAACCACTTTCCTTCCACACCCTATTTGGCTTGGGTACTATCTACAGGAATGAAAACAAAGGCTCTAGTTGTAGTAGTAGCGGGTAGCGGGGCCTTGGATCGACTCCTCTGTAGACGAGGGATATTGAGGAAGGGAGAGTCTAAATGGCAAGGGACCTCTGGTAGTGGTTTCCACTTGCCCCAGATACCCTACCGACACCTTTATTAAAGGGGAGTGAGCCAGTTTTCTCTGGCATTACTATTTTAATTTTTCTCTGGTAATTGTAGCAATATTTTACCTTAGAAATGAACACTAAAGGAAGCATTTCACTTGGCGACACAGGTCCTTGCCCAGAAATAGATTTTTCCTTCGTCAAAATCCCTTATATATTATATATATATTATATATATATATATATATATATATATTATATATATATGTATATATATATATATATATATCTATACATATATATGACATTATATTTTGAATATTTATTTAACCACTGTTTAAATTTTCACTTTTGTTGTCACAGTACATAGTCCTTATGTTCTTTGTATGCAAAACAACACCCTTAAGCTGTTAATCCCTAGACTACCAGTACCCTTACCTCAAGGTCATAGTTCCCACACGATGAAATAAATAGGCCGAAAGGCCTAGATCGTAAGTCAGTAGTCGCTTGATAATGCCATAAGGTGAAACAGCTGTCGCGACAAAATTCAATAAAGGGAGGAAGGAAGTCTGCGTATTTTTCACCAGAAATTGACAAATGAGAATCGGAAAAAACTTGCCGTTATGAAGATACCTGCAAGAAAAATATTGATGCCACTAAAGCAATTGCTTTTAACGAAAATTGTATAAGAGAAAAACTGTACCCTAAAAGTATATATATATATATATATATATATATATATATATATATATATATATATATATATATATATATAATATATATATATATATATGTATATATAAATACATACATACATGTGTTACAGTGTTACAGTGCGGATTACAGAATTAAGGGAAACTATTTCAAAAGGCGTTAACTTATAAAAACTTAAGAAAAAGGCACGAAAAGGAAATAGAAAAGGGATGGAAAGACGGTTATCCTCAACCGCAAGGAAGTGTAAGGGAAACCTTCTCACACAGAGGCGACAAGCGATACTGCCCAGCTGCCCTTTGTATGGAATCTGATTAGTGACACATGTACCCAAAATGGATGGTGTCATAGCATTTTGGGAACTCGACACTGCAATCTTACAATCAAATAACATTATAATATTATAAATTCCCTTTAACACTAGAGAGAGAGAGATAGTAAATACATCAATAACATTACATGGTCTCAGTACTATAATAATCTCTTAAATGAAAGAAATGACTATAAATGACGTCACTTCCGAGTTATAACATCATGAAATATCCTATGCAAAATATTTTGGTCACAGAACAATCTTGAAGTTATATTACAATGCATGATGCAATTGACGTGGTCTGAATAGGAAGTCGTATTGGAGGAAACAAAGATGAGTCCTGTACAGGTATGTGGCTAGAGGGATTGACTGTCTACAAAAAAGATGAGAAAAGCAAGCCTTCCTTATTGCTATGTGATGACTAGGCCCTGTACCGAGCGCCCAACCAAAGTATCCTGTGTTCTCTCGTTACCCATTCTGCTTTTTTGTTCATTGTTTTTGTGCTTTTTATTGGAGTACAACTGGTAAATAAGCCATCATGGGGTCAAAAAAGTTTCCAAGTGCTAGCATTTCTGTGAAAAAGGTGAGAAACACTATGGAATTTAAGAAAGAATTCGTAGCAAAGTGTTGGAGGATGCTACATGCTGATTTCAGCGAGAAAATGCCTACAACAAGCACTGCCGTTAGTGAATTTAAGGCTAGCAGAGATTGGTTTGAAAAATTCAGAAAGTGTTGGAGTGATGTAAAAATTTTAGTGGAGGATTATCATCCCAAAAAAGAAGTTGTAATCTATGTCTCCAACATGTTTAATGACAATGCTGTGTTTAACTTTAGGCAAATTTTAAAGAAACGCTAGAAATAAATGTCTCTAGACAGTTTTGTTGTACAACAGGGGTCCAGTAACTCTCAAGCTGGTCCTAGTGCCAGTAAAAAACGAAGTGGGGAAGTAACCTCAGATAGTGCCAATAAAAAACAAAGACAAATTAACCCCAGATAGGTCCTTGATACCTGAAGTGCCTCTGGAGGGAGATACCCCTTCCAAACAATAACCTCTCCTCCTCCCTCTCCCCTCCTCTATGTCTTCCATACGCTAACAAGTGTTTTCCATAAAGGTAAGAGTAATGTTAAATGTTTATTTACTCATATCTTTAGTCATTTATATTTGTTTCTCATTGCTTTCTGTATGTAAAACTGTGTTTATTCCTTATAAAATGTATTTCTGTGAATATTTTTGGGTGTATTCAATGCATTAATTGTATTTACATTATTCCTTATGTGAATTATTGTTTCGGATTTCGTATGTTTCAGACTTCGTGGGACGTTCTAGAGAGGATTATGTACAAAAACCGAGGTTCCACTGTATTTTACATTACAACACTTTTACAAAGGCAATTTCATAAAACTCCCCTAAGAAGATTAGTTATCCCGGGTCTGAATCTAACGATTCACAATGGGATAAATAATCTGCAATTAGATTTTTCTTTCGAGTTATGTGGAGCACTCTTAAATTATACTGTTGCAGGCACAAAGACCACCCTGTTAATCTTTGGCTCTGATATTTCATCTTCTGTATAAACATGAGAAGATTATGATCAGACAATGCTAAAATTTCCCTATTCCTAGGTCTGTCTGTTCACATACAATTCAAACCTTTTCAATGCTGTGATTTTGCAAGTGTTTCTTTCTGTATGTTTGAATACACTTTCTGATGCTTTTTCAGATTCAAAGACATCAAACAAACAGGATGTAAGATATTACTTTCATCTTCTTGAAGTAGAATAGCCCCACTTCCACAGTCAGATGCATCAACTTATATCACAAATTTCTTATTGAAGTCTGGAGCTTGAAGTACTGTTCTTGAAGTTAAAATGGCGTTTACTTTCTCAAATAATTCTTGACATTCAGGAGTCCAAACAAACTTAGCTTTGGGACTGATTAAGTCTGTCAAGGGGGCCACTATGGCTGAGAAATTTGGACAGAAACACTGATAAAATCCAGCCATGCCCAAAAATCTCTGTAGCTGTTTCCTGGTATTAGGTGGGGTAGCCTTACAGATACTTGCTACATTAGCAGTTACAGGAGCAAGAAGTCTTGTCCAAATTCAAATCCAAGATACTGCACAGTTGCCTTCCCAAACTCACTCTTCTTTAGGATGACTGTTAGTCCTGCTTCCTGTAGTTTCTTGAATACTATTCTTAGAGTGTTCAGATGTTCTTCTTATGTTGTGGAGTAAGTCACTATGTCATTAAGGTATACAGCTACCCCTTCTATAGATCATAGAAGTTGATCCATCACTTGTTTGAATGTTGGAGGTGCATTCATCACACCAAACGACAAAACAATGTATCGGTACAGTCCAAAGGGAGTAATAAAAGCTGACAGTAACTTAGCATTCTCATCTAAGGGAATTTGATAATAATGTTTCAACAAACTTGGTAACAAACTTGGCTTGCCCAACATTGTCAAGTAACTGATATATAAGAGGCATGGGATAATTGTCAGCCACACTGATGGAATTCAGTTTCCCATAATCAGTGCATATCCTAAATGAGCCGTCTGGTTTCTTCACTAACACAAATGGAGACCTATAATGACTTGAACTGGGTTCTGCTAATCCATGCTGCAACAAATATTCAACTTCTTTTCTTTCTTTAAAAATCTCGATAATAAGGTGATAAGTGATAAGCTCTCTGTTTAAATGTTTTCCATCTTCTTTGATCTTGATCTCATGCTTTGTCAGATTGGTGTGCCTTGGTAGGTACATCTGCAAAAATTTATGGGAAACTTCTAATCACTTCACTCAATTCATCACCTTGCTCAACAATCAGACACTTTAATTTATCCTCCAAATTTTCCAAAATTGAATAATTATTCATCTTGCTTTCATCTCCCAATTCATAACCATCGTCGTCTTCTCTGGATGGAGTTGTTTGTGTTACTGCAACTGCCCCAGTTTTAGTTTCTGAGAAGTAGTTTCACAAGGTTCACATGTATCTTCCTTTGTCGTTTTCTTCTTGGTGTTTTAATCACATAAGTTCTATCACTCAACTGTTCAATTATCTTGTGTAAGGACCTTGAAATTTATTAGTGAGGGGAAATCTCTTGACAGATAAGAACACTAACACTTGCTGACCTACACTAAAACTTCTTAGCTTAGTCTTAGCATCATATCTCCTTTTCATTTTCTCTTGACTTACTTTCAGATTTTCTAGAGAATTTTCTAATTGCTCCTAACCTTTTCCTCAAGTTCTTCACATCTTCCCTTTGGATTTCCTCTTGATTTTCTTCCCAATTTTCGGCAAGAATCTTCAATGGTGGTCCTCATACTTCTCTACCAAAAATCATCTCATTAGGTGAACATTCCATGCTTTCTTGATAAGCATTCCTGGTTTCAAGTAACATTAAGGGTAAACCAACATCCCATTCTCTTCCTGATTCAGAACAATACTTTATCAGCATACTTTTCAACGTCTGGTGGAACCTTTCCAAGGCTCCTTGACTCTATTGGTGATGAGCGGTTGATAACTGTCGTTTCACCCCTAACAATTTCGTCACATTCTGGAACAACTTGGAACAACTATCACTTTTTACAATTTCTGGTATTCCAGACTTTAAGAAAAACTCCACTAGCTTCTCAGCAATTACCTTGGCAGATATCTTTGTAACAGAGTGATCCAACCACATTTATAATCACCTTGCCAAAGGGTTCTCCTCTAACTTTTATAGGTTGTAGGGGGGTTTTCTGAATGGTTTCATTCAGTTTTACAGCTATCTGGCAGGTGTGGCATCTTTGACAGAACCTGCCAACACTTTTGTGAAGTCCAGGCCAGAAAAAATACTTCATAATCTTCTTAACAGTCTTCCTGATTCCAATATGTCCTATCACCAATTGTTTCCTCAATGGATATAGAATCAAAATATGATGATATCCACCCCATTCAGCATCTTATACATCTGCAGTTCTGTGCTTCCACATCAGCAAACCTTCCTTCACATAATAACAGGTAGTAGTTTGTTGCATCTCTTCTTGATCAACAACTCTGAAGAAAAAATCAGCTAACGATGTATCCTTCTTCTGCAATTCCATTAGTTTCTCTCTTGTCACTTGGCCAACTTCAAGGGGTGAACTCTCAATATCTGGTAACTCAGCTACTGTAGTTTCACTACTATCTTCAGGAACAGGTTCTTCTATATCTTCTTGGGAAATATATTCTTGGTTAACACTAAGGGAAACATCACTTCCCTGGAACAATTCTTCTAAGCTCAAAGATCCTCCACTTGATCTTTCCTGGGTGTGTAAATCCTCAGTCTCTTTACTAACAGGTCTAGTCCCCTTCATACTCCTGGTAATTACTCAACTAGGAAACAAGTGGGGGTTATTCTTCTCCAAATTTACTGTAGGACTAATCCTCAATGGTTTATCTGTTACTATAGGACAAGGAACAAACAGCACACAACCAGCTACATTACCCAACAGAACATGTACACCTCCAACAGCCAGTGAGTCTTTTACAGCAAAATCAACATCTGTCACCAATTCACATGGCAGGTGCAAGCGTCATATGGGAGTTACCTCTTCTCCTACTATACCCTTCAAAATAACTGAATCTCCTGTGAGATTCTTCTCCAACTGTGGGTGAGCACCATGTACTACCACACTATGATTACTCCCTGTATCATGAAATACACTGAATGGTGCCTTCACACTCCCTCCCTGAATTGCCAATGTACCCTCATAGATATATGGCTTGAAAGCCTCCAAGCAGCTTGGCCACTCACTGCTTGAGGTTACGTTTTCACTGGTTGCTACACACTCAACTTGTTTAGTTTCAGTCCTCCCCATAGTGCTCTTCATATTCTGATTCACCTGTTCACCTTTTACTAACATTTGACCAACTGGCTTTGACTGCCGATGTGTCTGATAACACTCCCGACTTTTGTGTCCTGCTCTCCCACACTTGAAACAAACAGCATCAGGCTTCTGTAACTGTCTTGAAAAATTGGTTGATGAGGATTTCACATTAGGTTGCTGATGGTTATTACCTTGCGTTGTATTGCTATTATCACTTGTAGGATTCCCATTATTAAATTTGTTCCTAAAATTTGGATGAGGCTTAAAACCTGTGCATTGCTGATTCAGGTACTTGATATTATAGTTGCGCTTGCTACTTATAATGTTATAAACTACACTCAGTGTAGCAGCTTTGTCAAGTTTCTTAACTCTCTCTCTCTCTCTCTCTCTCTCTCTCTCTCTGTCAAATAGGCTCTTATGTGTTCAGGAATTCCCCTAAGATATTTTTCAAGAACAACTAACTCTTCAGGATTATCCATAGTTTTAACTTTAGGAGCCTCCAACCATCGTTTGAAACACCTTCTTACTTTGTAAGCATAACCCAAAAAAGTTACCATGTCATCTTTTCTTAAAGATTTGAATCTTTTATTGTAGTATTCTGGGATTATCTTGTAAACTTGTAACACATTGTGTTTGAGCATCTTGTAATCTTTACACTGATCAGCTGTTGAGGCTAAATAAGCACTTCTCCCTTTACCAATCAAGACACTTTGTAACAAGACTGACCATTAAGCTTCTGGCCATCCCATACCTGAAGCCACTTTTTCAAAGTGATCAAAGAACTCATCTGGAGCTTCTTCAGTAAACTTAGGGATTAACTTCTGCACTCTTACTACATCAAATAGAGGGTCTTGACTACCTTGGTAGGATCAGACGGTGTCACAAGTAATGTAGATCTAGCTCATATCAACTTCATCTCCCATTCAAACCTTGCTCTTTCTCTTTCCTTTTCTTAGGCCTTTTCTTCTTCACTTTCTCTTTTTTCTCTTTTCTCTCTCTTCTCTTTCTCTAACAGCCTGCATTCTCTTTCAGCTTGCATTCACCTTAATCAAACTTTCTTCTGCTTCTATGCGTCTAAGCTCTAACTCTGTATCCCTTTTCTCTTTCTTTTCCTCTTGCTTATTTATAACATCAACAACTCTTGAGCTAATTCTAGTTTATCTTCTTCAGTTATTCTACCAGAGTCTATTAATACTTTCATTGTAATGCATCTTATTTGTGCCTTTACCATACTACTAGACACATTACCATACTACTTCCACATGCTACTGCTAAGGCACTCCACTCTGCCTTAGTCAGAGTGGATTCAAATAACTCTTGGATGGAAGGAGCTGATAAAAATTCTGGAACATTGAACGGAGCCATTTTTTCTAAGTTACTCCATCAACAATTCAATATAATGGTAACTCTACTATCAAAATATATCTCTAACAACACCTGTATATAAGCCATAAACAAGAGTGATATATTATTCTGTTTTCTCGGCTCTGGGCACCAATGATATCTGTGATGAAGTGTCTAAATATCTGGTCATTACACTTACCAATCAAAAAATACAAAGTTAGCTAAAGTTATCTCACAGCAGCCAGACACTTGGACCTTCATATCAGATAAAATATGAATGACTATTCGAAAGGGAATGGTGATCCCTTAAAAAGCTTATTAAACATGCAAGAAAGCAGATTAAGTTCTTTAAATCAAGTGTGAGGTATTCATATGAACTCAAGTTAATTAAAGGCTATCACTCCAACAAAAACTTTAAAAGTCTTAGTATTTCCCCTGCTCTAACTCACTTCAAGAAAATTAAGGGAAAACAGCACAGTCTATCAGTGATGTAAATGTACGCAAATTGAATCCTATCACTGGTGGTCAATAAATGAAACGCCTATAAAAAATTTAAATAAAAAAAATTATTTTTAGATTCAGAATTTACAAGTGAAATTCACAATCTCAGGAAAATTTACTATTACTTGAAAACAACACAAAATGCAATTAATCCCTGAATTAATATTAAACAAAATTAAATCAAAATTAATTGATCATTAAAGTTAATTTAATCAAGAAACTAAATTATTCAATTGATCAAGTAAAATTCAAACTGCTAAGAAATAATTAAGAGTTGAAAAGAAACCGAAGTAAATGAAAATTAATTTACAAGTGTTAAAGTGTGAAATTAAATCAAACATGCAATTTAAACAAATTGTGAATACAAAAGCAGGAAAACACACATTGCATGAGAGTATTAAATTCACCACTAAAATGTGAAAAAACTAAGAAATGGTTACATAGGATATATGAAAAAAAAAAAAAACTTTAAAAACTTAACGCACGATACAATACACACTTAAAAAAACTTAACACAAGATACAATACACACTTGAAAAACTTAACACAAGATACAAAAAATTGAAATATATATAAAAAAAATGAAATTCACTAACTACCCTAAATATCTTAAGTGTTTTGATAATTGCACTTGACCCTTGTACTAATATCACTTTACCTTGTACCTCGAATTTTTCCTTTTTGCTGCAGCTTCCAAATACACAAAAACCCGTTGAAAGGCCTGTTACACATTTTTACACTGTTCAGATTCCACAACTAACATAAATTATATAGAAATTTAATAAACGCTGAAAGTGGCCAATACAATTCTTTACTTCTGTAGAGAGAGAGAGAGAGAGAGAGAGAGAGAGAGAGAGAGAGAGAGAGAGAGACCAGAACCTACTCGCAACGGTTCCAAGGCTAAGAAAGTATAAGAACTCTCCTTTTGTATGGAATCTGATTAGTGACACACGTACCAAAAATGGATGACATCATAGCAGTTTGGGA
>NC_061087.1:58720787-58730787 GCF_015104395.2 Macrobrachium nipponense | reverse complement strand
ATAAATAAGGAAATGTGTTGTTAACTAAAACCCATGACCCAAGGGGTCATATAGGAACTTGCAAAAGTGTTAATGTATTATTAACGAAGTGTTGACGTTGCCTTGACGTTGCTCTGACGTCGCTTTGTATAATGTCTTGGTTTGTAGAAACCTGGGTCAGCGTTTTAATGTTGTCGTTCCCACCAACTGACTGTGCCTACGTCACAGACCCAGATTCGTATGTTCATCTGTGTGTATGAAATTGAGCAATGTTTCGCTCTACTATGATCTTGTAAACATAATTGTATATCAGACTTCCACCACACCTCTCCGCTTGAAGACCTATCCAGATCTTCTTGCAGCTATCTTTGTGATGTAGCTTTGTTAAATATAACTTGTAATTTAACTATGAGTTTCAACGTCTTCAACCTTCATACCAGAAGTAACTATTGATGGGGACTTAGAGGATATCATCACAGTCTATGATACTTGACGAAGGTGTGATGTTTACCAACTAACATCTGCTGATATCATTGCAGATCAAAAGTAACCAACAGGGTGCCTTGTTAGTATAACAAATGCGAGGCAACGCCCCTTAGATATGTGTAAAATGAGTTTTTTCTATTCTTCTATTCTGTGCTCTTTCTATCTAAAATCCCATCAGGTCGAGGGCTTCATTTATTCGCTCTCTTTATTGTTTCCTCAGTCTCCCTATAGGTCTTTATCCTCTACTTCCACTACTGCATTTTGACCAGCTGTTCCTCATCTATTCTGATCTCATGTTCAAACCTTCTCGTTCTTTGAGCTCTCGGCCTTTTCCAGCCACTTGATGCCACATCACCAATTCCTCATTTATTAAATGACCCTGACCAGGAATCTTAACATTTTAAGGTCACATCTTTTCCAAATTTCTTTATTTTTCACAAACTGCTGATATAATCTATATGAAACTAAAAGACAAAAGAATCATACAAACGTTTAAAAGCTTGCAAGACAAAGCGTGTTTGAAATGCCCGACTATTGTATTCTTTTGGCTTCTTTATGTGCTTTTATAAAGAATAGTCTCGAATATGACAGTGAATGTAATAAGTCAAGGAAGAATGTGCATTTATAACGATGATGATTCATGGATTTGACTCTTGTCATACCACAAAAAAGAAAGGGATTATCCAATAGCTATAATAGTACCAACCTTGCAATAGCTATAATAGTATCAACCTCGATCAGAGCGCCTCAGTGGCGTGGTTGGTATGGTGTTTGCGTCCCACCTCGGTGGTCGCGGGTTCGATTCTCGGCCATTCCATTGAGGAGTGAGAGATGTGTATTTCTGGTGATAGAAGTTCACTCTCGACGTGGTTTGGAAGTCACGTAAAGCCGTTGCTCCCGTTGCTGAATAACCACTGGTTCCATGCAACGTAAAAGCACCATACAAACAAACCAACCTTGATCATGATTTCTTTGACAGACCTGATTCTTTCTTCTATCAAATGGAAAGTTATGTAGCAATCTTATTACGTTTTCCCATTCTATAAAGCTGATGTTCCCCCAAGAGCATTCCCCTCTTTCTGAAGCCCAACTGTTCAGTAATGACATTAAGATTCTTGCTACCTTCTATAAATTACATCTTATTACAACTTCATGGTATGTTTCCGATTCTGTTTTCATAAATCATTTATGCAATAAATGGAATAATACGTTATTTTTGCTGTTGTGTAAAACATTTTGTTTCATGCTTTGATATGACTCAATTACTTATTTTTTACTTTTCCATTTGCCTTGGAATCAGAAATCTACATGATATCTAAGACTAAAGAGATCACCACTTATTGTCATTCAGCCAACAGTTATGAAAGACAGAGGTCAATTGTAAGAAAATAACGTATTATTTGGGATACATTTGGTGGCAATATTCTGTTAAGGCAATGATTACACAATAGCAGAGTAGAAGGCCTTCCAGATATGATTGTAAGAGAAGTGCAGAGATTATATTCAAGATATTGTAGTTATGATCCCTTTGTAGGGTTTGTTATAGTATCTCTTAAAACTGGACATGCATATTCATGACTAGCATGCTTTTTCTGCACAAACCGGAGGAAGCAATTGCAATAGGACATGATGCCCTGAATTCCACCGCAGGACTGAGTAAGACTGAGTCACAGTTCTCCGTGTTAATTATCAGTTACATGCAAAATTACTTTTTATTATACTTTTCACTACAAAGCCTTACATTCTAATGGAAGAATGTTAAGAGGTTATGATGTCATAGCAGGATTTGAACCTGGAATCGACCAAGGTCATGTTACTGACCTGACCAATAGAAGAATAAAAGTCTATTGCCACTCAAGCGTACAAATAGTACATGTCGAATTCAGTTGAATTTATTACAGCTGTCGTAGACCCGTTTATAAAATAGTAGCCAATTGTAATACATATACATACAACATATATCCATATATACATATATGCATACATACATACATACGCACACACACACACACACACATATGTATATATATATATATATATATATAAATCAGGTCTGTGCACGAAAATATATGTATCTTATACATGCATCATACAGTTTTCTAGCCATTCTTGTTAATTAATTTTTTTTCAATGACAAATTCCCATAGATGTCAGTTTCTCAAGTCACAACAGGGGTATATTTAATTTAATCATTATGCAAGAATTTTCTGTTGGCTGCTTGGATACAGTTGAAATGTAATCCATTGCAGATTTTTCATGGAATACAGATTTATTGGAATGGTCTTACTATACAAAGGACATTACACAATACTGCTTTAGATAATTATATTGAGAAGTGATGCAATAGGCAGATGTAAAGAATAACTTCTTCAAACTTGTTTCTTTTTCTCCAAGGAAGGAAAGGAACTGTCGGTCTTCGTGGCTTGACAAATTTTTTGATGACATCCTTGGCACATGCTTGAGTCATGGTTGGCTCTTGGTCTTCCATGTCGCCTACTCTTGATCATTGGTGGCGTATAAAACCCATACATGCGGCTTGACACTTCATAGTAAAGGTTGGTCATTACCTGGAATGGGAAAGAAAAGGTGAAAAAACGAGTTCTCATTCGTGGCAAAAGACATTGGTGAATAGTACCTATGTTTTCACTTCGGAGATTCTAATCTTAACTAAATTGTGATTGTGATATAGTTCAGTGTTTTTCTGCCTTACACTCAATATATATATATGTATATATATATATATATATATATATATATATATATATATATATATATATTAACATAACCTAACAGACTTCTGTTATGGTGCAAATAGAATTAGTTTTTATTACCTCATCAAAACTCATCCTTAATATCTAGAAGAAGTAAAGGAACAACAAAGTTAACTTTCAGAAAATGCTTGCTATAGTGTGCGTGAGTGTTCCTGAGCTGAAAGTGAATCTCTAGTCATATAGGATCCGGTTCTTTTCAGGAAGCTAAAAAAAAAAAAATTTACTGTGGCTTAATAACTGATAAGAACTATAGTTCAATTTTTAACGCATCAGTGGTGTACTTCACACGAATTACAAGAGTTTGCAAGATTTTCTTTTTTGAGCGGTATGTGTAGCTTTTGTTTCTGACATGTAATTTATAATGTATGCTTTGCAAGGTTTGTGCAAAGAAGCGCATAACATATACTATGCAATATTTTGTTAATTTTAAAGCAGTCCAAAGGGTCCTTGTAGTCAATGGTACTCTGGTATTTTAATCATGAAGTATTTTGTCACAGCTTGGTAGTTACAAGGAATACTTAATACTTTAGCCTCAACTTACCATAAGATAATTTTCGGTTATATGAACACTCATTTGGTATAGTCAGTATCAAGGTCTAGTTATAGAAAAGGACACCCAGACTTCAGAAATAGGCCTTCGTAAGGCTCAGTTGTCCTGTGTTCCACAGGTCATTCATTTGCCATGAAATCGTTAGGTACCTAATAGTAATGTTCTTTTTGTTCTTTATTTGAGAGGGTCATGCAGTCAATACTTGATCTTCATAGCATATCCGAAGAGCTTTTATTGTCAAAGCCTTGTCTCTGTCTTCTGGTACGCAAGTGGCAGCAATAGAAGAGAGATAGGAATTTGGTGTCCAGTCAGACGTGAAGCAGTTTGAGAAGAAAGGGAAATAAGTGAATAGGTGCCAGAGTTCGACGGAAGAATTAGACCCTTACCTTTTGCACTTCCTCTGGATACCACATGGGAGTCTCAAAGTGTGAAGGCTTACATACTTTACACTTCTGTCCTTTTAAGGAGAACCTGATATGTCCACATTCTGCTTCAGTATCCCAAGCGTAGTAAAACACAGCAGAACTGTTCATGCTACTCCATCCACGACCACAGTGCTGTAAACAGTTATGCAGCTTCAATGTAGCGATTTCTTGGTGCCAGGTTCAGGCGTAAGCTTACCATAGAAAGGCGCAGAGAGTTGGTAGAAATTTGGAAAGGAAAAAAAAAGTCTAACATACACTTATGCTCTAAACTGTGGCTCTATATTATTGCATAGGACTTTGTTCAAATCACTAACTAGCAACTAACTCAAGGCTCTTTTGAAGAATAACACGATTATTTTTATAAAAAGGTCATAATATGTGGCAAAAGAGTGAAATTTTGAGTGAAACTTTCCTTATATATCAAAATTGTAAGAAAATATTACATGTAATCAAATTTTGGAAAAACAATAACGAAACATATCCAAGGCTCATTCAGCATCAATGCGTCCAGCAAGAGACGTCATTAAACCAAGGCTCAAATTTTAAAAAATAAACAAGTAAATAAATAATCCAAAAAATTTTGATAACATTAATATTGCTCGCATCGTACCCATAAAATTTTAAATAGTCCCATTTGATTTTTATGCCTCAATACTGAATAAAAGATATACAATCAAGTACAAAAGAAATACTGCAGCTATAGCGCACCCAAGAAGTCTGATTTTGCTGCTAAACTAGAAGAGAATGGAAGTGAAATGTTGGTTCTTCCACATATATCTCTTGCACCCGATACAGATGCCTACCTCAGCGATGGCATGGCCATCATACAGAGCTTGAATGACATCTTAAGTCGTTCAGTGACGTTGGGGACATTTGCTAAAAAAACTCATGAAAATTTTAACTAATAAGGATATGAACGTTGATGTGACTGTGGTGTTCGATAGATATGACAAGGAGCTCATTATCAAGTCATCTCAAAGAGATTGCCTTGTAACCACCGATTCTGAAATCGCCAGTCTTATTCATGAGAATAGTTACCTATGTTTTTTGAAATTAGTTTCAAATAAGGCAGGTCTTGCTTCCTTTATATCTGATCATATTTGCTCACATGGCGGTGAACTGCTTCCTACAGGGAAATGGAGAGCTAGTAAAAACACTAAAAGAAGGTGGTGCATCTGCTATGGATCAACTGAAATGTAACCATGAAGAGGCAGACACACGCATACTGTTACATGCAGTGAGCTTCTCAAACCAACATTCTAGGATCATCATGAGATGTGATGACACAGATGTCTTAGCGCTACTTATATACTACTGAAGTCAAGGTATGCTTTCGCCTAAGGTATATATTCATTCTGGATATTCAGGGCAAGATATTACAAAGGAACGCTACATTGCAGCTCATGAGATAGTCAGCAAGCTTGGTTCAGATATATGTAATATTCTACCTGCTGTCCATGCTCTCTCTGTATGTGACAGCACTTCTGCAATCTATCTGGTGGGAAAGCGTACTATCTCTACGACAGTTCTCATAAAAATGCCAAAGCCTTACAATGTTTGAGTCATCTCTAGGATTTGGATACATTTCTGAAAGCTTCAAAGGATTTTCTGTTATTAATGTATGGGAAGAAAGCCAGAAGTCAAATGTCATTTTATGGGTTGAGATTTCATTATGCAGTTACGACTGACAAACTGGCATCACAGCTGCCACCGACTGAACATGCTTTTAAGCAACATGGTCTCCGTGCCAGGTGTCAGACCACTGAGCTAAGTCCGAAATACCTGACCCTGTTGGTAATGGATGGCATGTAGACGACATCAATGGACTTTAACCTACTTTGTATAAAAATAAATCTGCTCCAGTAGAATCAAGGGATTTTACCTACTTATACTGCATAGCCGAACTTTGTAAAGTTCATAACACTCAATGCAGACGAGAGTAGAGTGTATTGATTGATATCTATTCCTGTTTCTCTCTACAATGTGATATTCCAACAAATAAGAAGGAGTAAAATGTTGAGGATATTGAAAGTGAAAGAGATTTTGACAATGACTATGATGTGAACTGAGGTTAGAATTTCCACACCTGTTTTATTTCTTGCTGAAGTTAAATTTCTAGTTTACCTTACGAAACCACAAGGAATATTTTATTTTCTAATTATTTAGTTTGTTTGATAAAAAGAGAAGATAACTTGATGTTATATTTTGTATTTTTACACACCAGTACTGGTCGTTAAGGGTTTATTAATTATTAATTCCAATTTAGTTTCTGCTTTTAGCATTTCCCTCTGCTGCACAAATGCGCTATTATATAATATTGCATTACTTTATGAAATGTATCGTTCGGATGGTTTTTCTTTTTTTATTTTCCATACAATAATTAGTTTGAGAAAATTGTTTTTATAATATCGAAATTTGAATTTATTATCACAAATAAAAAAATAAAATTTCATGGAAAAACCGTGTTTTATGCAGGTTTTTAAGTATTTACGACATTTGTGTGATACGGAGTGATCGGTGCTCTCGGGAGCTACAATAAATATCAGGATGTGCATAGCATTCATAAACTGAAACTTGCTAGAAACCGCATTCTTACTAATTATGTGGGATAAACATAATTTGCTGTTGTTTTTCTTTAATTTTGTTCGAAAGAATATATTGATATCTTTAGATCATTCAGACAGAAAAAAATGGTTAGGGCGACTTGCAAGAAAAAAAGAATACCACACTTAATTAAAGAAACACAGAAAGAACGATAATTGTAATTCAAATTTCCTTTAAAGGATGTTATTTACCTCGCCTGCCATATTATACATTTTTTGGTTTAGAGTTAGCCTGTCGTGTGCAGAGAAAGGATCTCGCTCTAGGACAACTTATAACCAATTAACAGAAACTTAGCCTGTCACCATAGCACATCATGCGCCTGCGCGCGCGGCCAGGTGAAAATTGCCAGATACCGCTTGCTGAATACTTCCATTTGTATATACCTATTTTCAAAAAACATTAAGGCAACTGTTGCAATATTTTGTAACGTAACTGAACAATATTAGCGCATTGTAAAAAAAGTTTAGCATAAGGCAGTTTGCTTTAGGGTTAGTTTGCTAAAAGAATCAGTAATAAGAGTCAATGACATATATGTGACAAATAGTTGAATATAATTTTCCTTAACTAATCAATAATAAAATTGATAATTAATTATTGCAATACCTCAAAATATGTAACAACATTATGTACATGAGGTATTTTGAAATTTCCATTTCTGTTTAAAGTCAAATATCAATATAAGGAAAACCTATTTTTTTTCTCTTTTTCCTGATTTCTCTTGATATAAGATATGAAGGGTTAAATCTCCAAGTTATAAGTGAATTTCAAGAGTCCAACTTCACTTTTCTCAAAGGGGATATCTAAAGGAACCAAGTAAAATAAATTCCAACTTGTTCTAAAGCTGTGCAGGTGTCATCAAAATGTTGTCTTTAGACCACATCATTACATGAACCATTTGAATATAGGTCTACAGCGTGTAGAGAAGATGAAGTAATATTGAAAATATGTATTCTATATTTGTTATAGAAGTATAAGTATTTTTATTGCAAATAAAATTGTCTGTGTTTTGTTTCTTAACCTCTTCAGAAATAATGATTTACTAGCTAATAGTCGCCGATGCAGGTACACTTTGTTAACGCCAGTATTTTTTTTCCCAGGCAGAGGCTTGTTAGTTTTCTTTAATTGCTAAAAATAGATTACACTTAACTTTCGCATTTCTTTTTCAACAACCCTTGGCCAGAAAGTATATGAAGCTATCTATATACGTTTCTATTTAAATTAATAGCTATCTTCTTGATATACTTTAGAACATCATCTTTTATTCCTCAAACAATAGATAATTTCGAAAAATTAATCCTTTAATGAACGAGATTACATCTGAGAAGCCTTAGATTATTTTTGTTAGGATTATAAATCATTTGGCAACATGCAGGCAGTTTGATCATAGTCTAAACTTAATAATTCAAAGAAACTTTTAGTAATCCATATTCCTGTTTTGAAAATTTTGTTACTTCTGTCGAGCTTATTATGCCTTCTGTTATATGTTGTGGCGATAGTTACAAGAACCAATTCGAGTAGCTTAGTTAAGCGTGCTGGCATGACGTCACTTCTAAATTTATCATAGCGTGCTTTAAGCTGGCGATGTAAAAAAAAA
Source organism: Macrobrachium nipponense (assembly GCF_015104395.2). Classification (NCBI taxonomy): domain Eukaryota; kingdom Metazoa; phylum Arthropoda; class Malacostraca; order Decapoda; family Palaemonidae; genus Macrobrachium; species Macrobrachium nipponense. The sequence goes on along the minus strand of NC_061087.1, from coordinate 58,722,378 downwards.
ATAAATTCATGTCATCTAGATTACGAATGATACCGATGCATAAAAGAGATCATATTTATATACCGTAGAGAAAAAAGTATAATCCGTGAATTCGCAATCTTATCAACATGCATGACATTTAAAATAATAAAAAAAAAATCTAATACTACTTGGCAACCATTTTAGACTAAATCATAAGAATTATGCTGGGTCACATTTGAACATGAAGAATGTACAGTACTCATTTTTACAGTTTAATTTTTGTTCAGTCACTTTTTGGTTATCTCATGTCGACATCTTTGCATTCTTAAGAATGTTATAGGGGCACATCTATTCAAACTATCATCATTATGACTAAGCATGTGCATAGTAACTGAAGTTTCCACTCTGGGTGGTCGTGACGTTTTAATAATTTTTGAAGAAGAAGAAGAAGAAGAAAAAAGAGCAAAAAGGGGTTTTAACAACTTGAAAAAAGTTTTTTCCTGTACCAAGTGTTCTGTATATATTTTCTTTAAATTCAAGATTACCTAATCACTGCTGCTTGTATTCGAATGCTTTTTATTTCCTCTTAACTTATATATCTGTCATACGTTTAATTTCTTTGCTAAGTGAGCGAGGTCAAAGAAAAGTTCATGTTTAAGATTTGTTCAAGCACTCCATCACAGGGTATGATATTTCAGAATTAACAGATTTACCTTTTAAAATTAGAAAACCAAAGTGCAAGTGTTAGAATATACAGTCAAATTTCATATATGCTAAATTTGACTAACAACTCTTCACAGATATTCACGAACTTGAACTTGGTTGAACTGGATAAGCCCACGAAACGAAACTGCCTTTTGTGATGAATCTGAAGTATTCAAATTCCACTGAAGTTTTTGTTATACATTTTCTAGTTAAGCCGTCGTGGTTTTAAAACGTACGATAAGTTATTAATCAAGAGTAAACTTAGAGCATGGATTTCAGTAACGCTTTGAATCCTATGGAAATTTCCTGACATTCTCAAAATTGTGTTAACCTAACAGAATGTATTTTGATTAATATGCGGGTTCGCGCCTCCTCCATTGTGACGAAAAACCACATGATCAGTTGCTGCTGCAGTGTGGGGTCTGCTGTGGGAGGTTGAAACCAACATTCTTTGGAAGCTTGAATTTCAAGTCAATAGCCTCTGTGTGCTTGTTCCATGTGACTAGGTTCCATCTAAATTTCTTATGTTATTATTTTTATCATTAATTTTCCAAGTTGTAATCATTGTGAGAAAAGCAGATGTACCGAGATAGGGAAAGGAACCCCGCACGCAAAAGACTTGTACTAAGGGTAAAGAATAAATGGGAAAAGAGACAACAAAGGAAATATTAAGACAAGTGACAAGGAATAGCCAAAAAAATTAACTATGAAATGAGACTAATATGAACATGCTCAACAACAAGTACTTTTGAGACTAATCGTGAGATTTTCGAGCAACGGGCAAGTACAAAAAAGAATTTTAAATAAAGAGATGGAACTTTCAAGAAGCTTTGCTATATGTATGTATTTGGCGTTTCATAGCAGTTTTTTTTTATTTGAGATTATGATGTCCTTCCCAGTTCAACTGAAAATGCGGGCCACATCC
>NC_061087.1:58693287-58708287 GCF_015104395.2 Macrobrachium nipponense | reverse complement strand
CTTGGGATCGTGCCTAGTGCTCCTATGATTATGGGTACGATTTCCACTGGCATATCCCATATCCTTCTTATTTCTATTTTCAGATCTTGATACTTATCCATTTTTTTCCCTCTCTCTCTTCAACTCTGGTGTCCCATGGTATTGCGACATCAATGAGTGATACTTTCTTCTTGACTTTGTCAATCAACGTCACGTCTGGTCTGTTTGCACGTATCACCCTATCCGTTCTGATACCATAGTCCCAGAGGATCTTTGCGTGATCGTTTTCTATCACTCCTTCAGGTTGGTGCTCGTACCACTTATTACTGCATTACTGCAAGGTAGCTGATGTTTCTTGCACAGGCTCCAGTGGAGGGCTTTTGCCACTGAATCATGCCTCTTTTTGTACTGGTTCTGTGCAAGTGCCGGGCATTCGCTTGCTATGGGGTTTATGGTTTCATTTTTCGTATTGCACTTCCTACATATGGGAGAGATGTTATTTCCGTCTATCGTTCTTTGAACATATCTTGTTCTTAGGGCCTGATCTTGTGCCGCTGTTATCATTCCTTCAGTTTCCTTCTTTAGCTCTCCCCTCTGTAGCCATTGCCAATTGTCATCGCTGGCTAGTTCTTTAGTCTGTCTCATGTATTGTCCGTGCATTGGTTTGTTGTCTGTCTTTCTCCTGTCTCTGTATATTTCTGGGTCTTCGTCTACTTTTATTAGTCCTTCTTCCCATGTACTCTTGAGCCACTCGTCTTCACTGGTTTTCAGATATTGCCCCAGTGCTCTGTTTTCGATATTGACGCAGTCCTCTATACTTAGTAGTCCTCTCCCTCCTTCCTTTCGTGTTATGTATAGTCTGTCCGTATTTGCTCTTGGGTGTAGTGCTTTGTGTATTGTCATATGTTTCCTGGTTTTCTGATCTATGCTGCGGAGTTCTGCCTTCGTCCATTCCACTATTCCTGCGCTGTATCTGATTACTGGCACTGCCCATGTGTTTATGGCTTTTATCATATTTCCGTACATTGCGGCGAATAGCGTTATGGTTTTATGCAAGAAAGGATTGACCTACTATTGCTAAAATCTAGGACGAAGCCCCACGAGATATTAACGTGAAGGGTTGTAAAGAATCGCTTCGGAAGTTGTTACACGAACTAGGTTTTTATTATGGGCGAGTGAACAGTAGAAAATTTTTATCAGGACCAAGTTTTTACTTCTTATGAAAAATGTTCAAGAAAATGAAGATCAACCTATTATTTACCTCGACGAAACTTGGTTGAACCAAAATTATACCGTTGGAAAGTGCTGGACTACAAATGACAGGAAAAAACAATAGGAGTTAACCCCCCTACTGGCAGAGGGGCTAGGTTGATCATTCTTCATGCTGGCAGTAAGGAAGGCTTCGTCCAAAATGCAGAATTGATTTTTAAGGCGGTAAATGATGGAGATGACCACAAACAAATAAATCGCTTCGTCTTGGAAGATTGGTTCAAATCCCAGCCACTCCCGAACATCCCTTCTTCATCAGTCATCGTCATGGACAATGGCTCGTACCATTCTGTTATTACTGATAAACCACCGACGACAGCTGATAAAAAAAAATACAACAAATGAATGGCTAATCAGGAAAGGGGTAGATGTGGCAGACGCCATGCGCAAATGTTGAGATGTTACAATTGGTGAAGATTCACTCTGCACGAACAGAAAAAGAATAAGTGATTGACAAACTGGCTCGTGAACGTGACCACAAGGTCGTCAGGCTTCCTCCGTACCACTGCCAATACAACCTCATAGAACTGATTTGGGGGGGGCAGGTCAAAAATTATGTCTCGCAGTGAAATAATTTTAAAATGGCAGATTTAAAAACTTTATTGCAAAAAGCCATGCAAAAGGTAACTAAAGAATACTGGGCTAATGTAATAAAGCATATGAAAAACTCAAGATAGAGAAGATTCCAAAGGGGACGATTATGCGGAGCACTTTATGCAGTCTTTTGTCATTGAATTACTTACACGCATCCGATGATGATGACGACAACGACTGAATCTCTACCGATTTTATTGTTTGGAAAATATGCAATTTTTCATATTAATTATATACTTAATCTATTTTTCTTTTCATATGTATTAAATAAAAACTTGTTCTTATTATGCAAGTTATCATTAACTTTTTTTTTACTAAGGCAGAAAAATGTACAGATGCAAAATATATTTTACAAAGCTATGAAATAATTGCGTTAAATGTACGAATGAATAAATGCAAAGAAAACAACTCTTTAAGTAAACATTATGAATTTAATTAAGGAATTATGATGTATATATATATATATATATATCAAAATATATATATATGTATACTATATATATACATATACATATATATATATATACATATATATATATATATATATATATATATATATATATATATATATAATGTATATGTTATATATATATATATATATATATATATATATATATATATATATATATTATATATATATATATATATATATATATATATATATATATATATGGATATTGGTATCTAAAGTCAGATGTAAACCATTTATAATAAGAGGGAAAAAGAAAAAAAGAAAGAAGCGAAAGTGTGGATGGAGGAGTTGGTCTTGCACCATCCAGTTCAGGACTTAATTAACCCGGCTTTACTAGAAGATGATGAGATTTTTCCGTGTCTACAAGGGAAAAGTCCTAAACTTTTAGATTCAAATAAGAAGCAATCTGACGAGACCTCTTGTCACCCGCCACGACATTTTGGTTTACTTATAATATCGTAGATTTCACGAACACTCATTGTTGATGTTATTGACGACTAAGTACATGATCGTACACGAAAAAAGCTTCCAACTCCTTCGTAACTAGATGTTCTTAAAAGGGAAAAGTGTACAAAGTAGTAGAACTGATGTTCATCGGTATAAAAATCCTGAATAGATTTTCAAGCTTGCAAGCAGGGTTTTAGCGTATTTATCCTTACTGATGAAATTGATGGCTGTGCCTGTATTCTTTACGTATGTAGAATAAAAAAAAATAAAAAGAGAAACCCGATTAACCAGAACATTAGTCTGCCACTCTGTAGGGTTGGTGGTGGGTGGGGGGCGGGGTGGGAGTAGTGCTGTCAAGGCACCTCATGTGGTGCACTGTAGGCATTACTTAAGCTTGTTTGCAGTGGTCCCTTCGACCTTTAACTGCAATCCCTTCAATTCTTTTTACTGTTTCTCCGTTAATAATTTCGTTCTTCCATCTTACTTTCCACCCTCTCCTAACAAATGATTCATAGTGCAACTGCAAGGCTTCCCGCCTGTTACACTTTTCAAACCTTTTTACTGCCAATTTCAGTTTCAGCGCTGAATGACATCACAGGTCCCAAGGGGCGCTTGGCCTTTGCCTAAATTCTATATTCTATTGTGTTAGTCTCAGTAATTTTACCTGTTTAATCGGTTCAGATTGTTTTTTTTTAGGGAGCTGCCATCTATCACATGTAATGTTGACGCATTAGTCAAGTTGCCACATCAATCTAACAGATAAGGCAAAATACCTAACCGCAATAACATTTTAATTTTGTTATAATATGCTTTCAAATGAATATTGATATGATGGCGGCGAATTTGAATGATCCAAAATGGAATGTAAATGTATCTGCCTTCATATTTTGCTCTGATATTGGTTTCTGGCAACTTCTTGGCACTACTACTTTGGTTGCTAGTGCGATAATGAGTGTTACAGCCGAGTACACAACAACCCCGTCCGCAGTCCAAGGCCAGGATCGATTACGACTCAACACAATCCGAGTTCGAGACTTATATCTGGGTTCGAGTCTTACATTATGATTCTATAAATGAATTTAGGTCGATTGAAAATATATATACGTTGAAAGACCAGTTTCTAAATTTTTTAAAGATTAATCAGTCTATTGATAGGTCATTCCAGCAGTGAAGGCATGAAACTGAAGATGGTCTTTAATGATGCACATTTCATTAAAATGGCTTCGTATACTGCACGATATGATAGCGCACATTCTCTGTGAAAGAGTAATTTATAACTTATATCTCTGATGATTAGAGAAAGTGCCTGACAGGATGTATTGCGTGCCGGAGTTGGTGAGACGAGGCTCGCCATCCCGTCGACTTCCAAGGTAGGGGGACGGCAAGAAGGCAGGACCCCATAGCGGGGTAGTACTAGTCGTCAGAGCACCTTACACGCGGTGCACTGTAGGCATTACTTAAGGTACGCTGCAGCGCCTCTTTGGCCCCTGGCTGCAACACTTTTCATTTCTTTTACTGTACCTCAATTCGTATTCTTTGTACCATCTTACTTTCCACCCTCGTCTAACAAATGTTTCATAGATCAACTGCTTTGAGGTTTTCCTCCTGTTACGCTTCTGTAACATTTTATTCTCAATTTCCCTTTCAGCACTAAATGACCTTATAGGTCCCGGCGCTTGGCCTTCTGCCTCAATTGCATATTCCATTGTATTCTAAGAAGGCAGGAAGACTAAAGTACAGTATTCTGGGTTTGAAAAGCAGATGTATACAGTTTGCCATTACGGACAGTTAGAGACTCATTTCCATCTTGAGAAAGAATTTCCTTAGCAAGGATTCCATAATAGTCCCGCAGCCCGGACCATTGAGGTACAACGAACGAGATACCGACTGTAACCCCTACTGGTATTTAGGAGTAGACTTGTAAACTGTGAAACTGACCGTCTGCCGAAAATATATGGGTTGCTTACTTAACAAGCACAACTAATTGCAGGTTAAATTTTGGGTCTAGATCCAACATATGAGATACCAGGTGAAACTAATATATAACATATCTGCAGACTCTACTGATTATAGAATAACCAGTGACAGACATTTTGGAGGGAGAGTTCCCCCTGACAGACGCACTGAAAAGGGGGGTTAATTGGATTCAGATGCAACTTTGGAGATACCGAGTAAAATTTGCACTACAATAGCACTGCAGATCCTAGAATACTGTGGTGGTAATGACAGACATTTTAGTGGGTGGTTACCCCCTGACAGACACCCCACAACGATTGGGGAGGGGGAGGGGATGACAGGATCTGCATCCAACATGGAGACACCAAGTAAAATTTTTACTACAATAGTACTGCACATCCTAGAGTACTGCGGTGGTAATGATAGACATTTTAGTGAGTAAGTACCCCCTGACAGACACCCCACAACCACTTAGCGGGAGGGGGAAGGGGAGGGGGAGACAGGATCTCCATCCAGCATCGGATATACCAAGTAAAATTTATACTACAAAAGCACTGCACATCCTAGAATGCTGTGATGTTAATACCAGACATTTTAGTGGGTGGTTACCCCCTGACAGACACCCCACAACGAGTGGGGAGGGGGAGGGGGAGACAGGAACGCATCCAACATTGGAGATACCAAGTAAAATTTGTACTACAATAGCACTTCATATCCTAGAATACTGTGATGGTAATGCCAGACATTTTAGTGGATGGTTTCCCCCTGACAGACACACCCTAAGAGTTGGGCAGGGGGAAGGGCAAGCCCCGATAATTAATGTCTAGACTAGTATAGTAGGCTACTATTGACCCATATTATACATTATCGTGATACATTTAATAAATATTTTCATCCTTTCTATATCCTTTATATCTATCTAACACACTGGTTCGCAACCTTTGGCACTTTGAGGAACCCCTGAGACAATTTTCCTCATCCCAAGGAACCCCAATATATATATATATATATATATAGTATATATATATATAGTATATATATATATATATATATATGTGTGTGTGTGTATATATATATATATATATATATATATATATATATATATATATATACATACTACATACATACATACATACTACATACATACATACATACATACATACATATGAATAACCTGATCACGAAGTATATAAAACGTGATGCTATGTATAAAGAAAAGGTATTTTTTTGCCACGAAGAAAAAAATGAAAAAGCGAGATAGCCAAGTACTTTCGGTCCTGTTCGGAACAGGACCGAAGGTACTTGGCTATCTCGCTTTTTCATTTTTTCCTTCGTGGCAAAAAAACCTTTATTTATACATACATACATATATATATAATATATATATATATATATATTATATATATATATATATATATATATTAAGATAACCAATACATAATCACGTGTGGAACAGATCCTGATGTGAGTTAGAAATACATACATATATATATATATATATATATATATATATATATATATATATATATATATATATATATATATATATATAATATATTAAGCTTTTAATAATTACCTGTAGTAAAACAGTGGAAAAAAAAATCTCACACGATATGTTACGATAAAATAAATTATTGGACTACGATTTCTCACGCAATGTTTAACGAAGAAAAATATACTTATAAATAACAAATAATCAAATAAAACATGAATTCTCGCGGAACCTCGGTTGAGGATGGCTGATCTAACAGAAAAATTAGTTAATTGTTTCATATAAATAACTGTCATCTGAAGGCCCATTATATTTCAGTCATTTTATTATTTTGTCAAGCAAGCAACTGACTTCAATTATTAATAGTACTCGCGTTAGCTTTGTTTATTGTTATTAGAGTTATTGCTGTAAAATGTCTATGTACATAACATAATTATTCAGCATCCTTTATTGCAAACCATTTAAACACATTTTGACATTGTTTGGTGGGCTGTCAAGGATACTCAAGGGGTGCCTGGACGCATTGACTTCTGAGGCCCTAACTTCGTGGCGCCTAATATTTGCTGGATCTTAACTTGAAATACTGAGGTAAGAGAAAGCTTGCTTCTATTACACACTGTACTTTTCTACTTTGAAGGACGAAGATTGCTTTTATTATGCAGAAATATATCCTGTTATGCCATGCTAAAAAATTCTGTTCCTTTTTATAAAGAATTCTTAACAACTGTAATTCCAGCTTTCTATCTCCTTTCTATTATTTTTACTCATTTTTGGCAAACACTTCTCTGAAAGGTTTCGGCACTCCAGACCTTTCGAACTCCAAATATCTGTACTCATTTCTTTTCTAATCCCTTGTCCTACTCAGTAGTTTCTGTACATAAGGTCAGTAGTGTTCTTGCATGTCTGACGACTGGCAAGGCATCAGGCTTGATTTGTATTAGTATGCAATTCATAAACGAGTTTGTGGGCAACTATAATACTTTGTTCTCCTGTTTTCACCAACTCTCTTTCACAGTTACTAGCAAAGAGGGGTAACTACTGTAATCTCTTTAAATACCATCTTACTGCTCTGACCTCCATTAGTGCTAAAATATTTCGAGTTTACTTTGCTCTCACCTTCTTAAACACTCTGAATTCACTAACTCTACTTTTGTAGGATCTTATTTTTTTTTTTTTTTAGCAAAATCATCTAATACTAAGCTCTCTATGTGTGACTTCAAGAATGAAGTTGATATTGCTCTTGAAATCCTATAGGAAGTTGCAGGGTCTGGTATAATGCTTTGTTATCTAACCTTTCTGCAGCCTCACTCTTCTTCTAACACAAACTTTTTCAGAGCATTTTTGTCTGACCTCTGTAAACTCGTTATTCCGTTGTTATATCACATCTGGTTCTTTGAGGAATAGGTTCTCTGACTTACTCTCTTTTCCTTGTCAGTGACCTTACCCAAAAAGCCTTCTCTCATACGCATCTTCTGAAGATTCAAGCTTTCTTCCCCATTTCGTCTTTCTCACTCCAAGCTTTCTGCTGTTAGTCATTGTCAATCTCGAATCGTTATTTTTTCACGCTCAATTGCTACAGTGGGCCAGATTTCACGTGATGGTACATTAACCGGTTAATAAATTCATGAGCATCATGGAGGAGTGGGAAACACAATCTAATAAATAATAATAATAATAATAATAATAATAATAATAATAATAATAATAATAATATAATTGAAACATCTTACTTCCTGGTACTAATGCTACCTTACACTTGACACCGCTTATTTCAGTGCATAAAACTTAGGAGCAAATTATTGAGTAGCTATCTAATCTTTGAGGCAAACCATTTGATTATAGGATAATTTGCTCCGAAATACCGATAAAATTTGGCAACAACGCTGAATCATGCCATATCTCAAATATTTCTAGATAAAGAGTTCTGGTACCCCTTAGTACCAACGCCAAAATGTTTTTCGGAGAACTGAGAATATCCCTCTCAAGATACTGCCGGTCAGGAAATCTTTCAAGGAACTTATTTCTTGACAGGGAAATCTTGCGCTGTACTTTTCTTTGTTTATATCACCTTGAAACTCATGTGTATTGCAAAGCATTAGAAATTTCTAGCGTGAAAAATGACTGAAATTTGCTTTTCAAAAATCTGCGTTTTCATCTCAAAGCGCTGATGTCATCATAAATCTTGGTAACCATTTATCATGTCCTTCCATCTTTGTATAAAAGTTATTCAAATGCCCTGTAATGTCTACCATGAAAGCTAGAACAGGAACTCACACGCAACCATTCTTCTGTTCCATAAATATTCGCATCTCATCAGGAAATTCCTAAAAGTGTTTTAACAAAACTCCCGATCCAACGAGCGAATATCTGAGATGTGGCCATGTTTGAGGGCTCTCACTATCCTCCTCCTTGTTGAATTGTCTGTGGTTAAAGACCTCATACTGGTGCATCGTTACCCGATTGCATGATGACACCAGTACCATGAGTTATCTTTAATGTTTCATTGCACAACACTCTTCCAGGTACAATGATGAAAATTATGAACGTGTGTTGTTTCCAGATTCCTACCAAGCCATTTATTTTTTGTTGCTCCATCTTCTTGGAATCCATTTACCTTTACAACTTTACTTTTGTTCACATTCCTCTCATTGTTCTACGCTTGCAAACACTTCCAGTTTTTTCACAAGTGTCACAATCCCTTATTGCTTCTGTACCATATGCAAACATTAGCCACTTCGCACACCAGTTTCTTATCCCACAGCATTCCACCTACATGTGTTGTACTTTCGCTGACTTTTAGCATTACTTCATCCATAAAGACACTAACATGTTTTGGACACAACACACTCTCAGCTCAGATTCTAACAAAAGCTTCACCATTATGATAAAAACATTCCATCACTCTTCTCACACACACACCTCTCTAGTAGTGCCATTTTGCTTGGTGAGATGTACCTGTGGACAGGCTGATTAATCAACCAATATCACACATTTAACATACAACTACAAAACGAATTATATCTAGAAGAATTCACGATTTGTCGGTGATAAGATTAGTGTGAGAATAGTAGGATAAAGCGTTTACTAAGTTAGTTTATCGAGTGAATAATTGTAAATTCGATCAGGATGGCAGTAAGCTCCAACTGTGGAAAGCAATGGCAAAATCTTGCTTGCATTGCAGATATGCAATATGATGAGTTAGCAGGAAGGGAGCTGGCATTTCTCATCTATGAGATCAATTACAGCCCTAACCAAAAAGATGCAAAAGTATTCATAGACATATTAGAAGGATATGATCCTTCAAACTGGAATAAGTCAGCAGAAAATATTATGAAAATTGAAGGAGTACCAAATAAAATTCAAGTGGTCAAGAGACTCATAAAGAAAATTTACATCAAACAACACATTCCAACAAAGAAAATGAATAAGGTGAACATTGTGAATATACTAATTGATGCAACAGGAAAAAGAATGCCTAAAGCATGCAAACTGTGTATGGTGTGGTATAGCATGGTAAATCCACAAAACCTGATCAGGAAATGCTATGCATACAACATACCCACTCATCCTCAATGCACAGAAGTCCAGCAAAATGCAAGTAAGGATACAAGAGTATTTTGCTCAACATGCCTATCATGTATAGATAATGTTATTAAATCGAGACTTAATGTGCAAATAGTAGAGGATGAAGAAAATGAGGAAGAGGAAGGAGAGGAAAATGGAAAAGAAGAAAATAAAACTGAAATGATGGAAAAAAATAATGAAAACAAAGAGGAGAACAAGAGTATGGATGCAGAGATACTCATAGATACTACATATGAGGCAATACAACAGCATGCACACGATGAAATAAATTACGACATGGCAACACAAAATAAAATCCTGAAGAGGTTCTACCCAGATCTTCATACCGATGGGAAAGAGCAAGAAAAAAGAAAAGAAAAGAAAGACAGTCTGCACCCTTTTGAAAATAGGGAATTGCAGATTCGGTGAAAGATGTTACTACAAACATCCCAAGGTATGTCACAATTATGGGATTTATGGTAAATGTACATACCGAGACGGCTATGAGGATGAATGCAGAGATCTACATCCAAAAATATGCAAAAAGTTAAAAGAAAGAAAAGGATGTAAGTTCAAAAAAAAATTTAAATATATGAACCCTGTAGCCATGAATCAAAATCAATTAAATAATAAGATCGAAAATAAAAAAAAGAAACAAATAAAGAAAGGAACAAAGAACATGAGGTGAAGGAAAAAACACAAGCCATCACCGCGCTATGGAATGTCAGCATCGAGAATGCAAGCATCAGCTCCAAGATACAGTGCAAGAAACAAGCACTGTATATACAATGCCAGGGGATGGGGCAGATACGGAGACAATTGCAGATTCATAAACAAAATTAATAATTATAATGAAGGAAGATCAAATATATTGGAAAAGTTGGATTTTTTAATGTCATAATTTCTGGAAATGAAGAAAAGAACAACTTACCAGAACAGGAAAGAGACACGGGAAAATTCTTTTTATTACCCATATTAAATGAAGGGGATAACATGCAAACCATCATAGTAAATAATGCGCAGGGTTTAGTTACGAGTAACTCAAAAAGAAAAATAGTTCTTAGAAGAACTAACCCAAACTGAAAAAAAATAGATAAAATGAATATAAGTGTAACCTGGTATTCCCAAGAGACTGGTAATGATGATCAGATATAGGGGGTTCCAAACTTATAGATCAGATAGAAAAAATAGGAATCAAGGGGGAACAGCGATATATGGGAGAGACATAAAGCAAGGAAAAATATATGAGAAATATAGTAACTCAGAATGTGAATTAATAGTGGTAGAATTTGAATCTTAAAAATTAATGAACATAGTAATATATAGATCCCCTAATACTAAAGAGTTTGACACAATAATAGAAAAATTGGATGATATATGTAGAAATCACAAAGATGGACTATTCTCCTATCCGGAGACTTTAACTCTCCTTTCGTAGATTGGAAAGAACGAATAGGAGATTGTGGTTGTATCTATACATATAAAAAAGATAGTAATAGTAGTGCAGAAGATAAGAGGCAATTCGAAAAGCTATTAGATATGCTACTAGAATACAACATTCAACAAATAAATCACCTGTCAACAAGAAAGGAAAATACTTTAGACCTAGTATTTGTGAACGAGGTGAATTATGTTAAAGAAATAATAGTTTATAATGTAAGAATTTCAGACCATAATGTCATAGAATTAACAGTCCATTCCAAAGCAAGTGAAAACAGAGATAAGCAAGAGATGAAAAAATGGGAAGGATATGGAAAATACAATTTCTACAGTAAGAATATAAAATGGTCAGAAATAAATGAATAATTAAAAAAAGATTGGGATAACATATTCGTAAGTGATGATATAGAGGTAAATACAGATATACTATATAAAATATTAGAGAAAATAGTGGATAAATATATACCGAAGAAGAAAAGTAAACATCAGTCATGTATACCAAGAGACAGAAGGATCTTGTTCTAGAAAATCAGAAAGTGGAAAAAAGGTCTTGCAAAAGAAAAAAAAATCCATGGAAAGTAATAGAACTAAAAATAAGATAGAAAATGCAGAACAAAAGATTATACAATCAAAAGAAAATGAAAAACGGGATTTGGAAGAAAAAACCCTAGTAAATAACAAGCAAAACTGCAAAATAGTGTACTTATATGCGAAAAAGATGAGTAAAAGAAGAATAAAAATAGGCCCCCTAAGAAATGATGGGAGATTAACGAATGAAAAAATGGAAGTATGCAACATATTTGCAGAAAGATATAAGAGAGAATTTGCCTCTAGAATTGATAATGAAGATAATGATACAGAAATAAGGGATGAAAATAGTGAGTATTTATCATGCTTGCAATATTATTAAGGCAAAGTGTTGATACAGGCAAGATTTATGATGAACATAAATTAGCATATATTACCCCTACTTTCAAAAGTGGATCAAGACTGGAGGCAAGTAATTATAGGCCTGTGAGTCTAACATCACATATTATGAAAGTTTGTGAAAGGGTAATGAAGAAAAATATGAAACATTCAATAAAAAATAATTTGTTTAATATAGGACAATATGGTTTTGCACCCGGAAAAAGTACACATACCCAACTGTTAGTCCACCGTGAGAACATATATAAAAATATGATGAACGGAAAAGAAACAGATGTGGTTTATCTAGACTTTGCAAAAGCTTTTGACAATGTAGACCATAATATATCAGCGAAGAAAATTAGAAAACATAATATAGTGGACAAAGTAGGAAGATGGCTAAAAGAATTTCTACACAACAGAAAACAGATAGTTATTGCAAACGATGAGAAATCGGATGAAGCTAAGGTAATATCCGGTGTGCCACGAGGTACGGCGTTAGCTGCATTGCTGTTTGTTATTATGATTGCAGACATAGACAGTAATATTAAGGACTCGGTAGTGAGTAGTTTCGCCGATGACACAAGAATAAGTAGAGAAATTACTTGTGATGAAGATAGGAACTCGCTACAAAGAGACCTTAACAAAGTATATGAATGGGTAGAGGTAAATAGGATGGTATTTAACTCTGATAAATTTGAATCAATAAATTATGGAGATAAAGAAGAAAAGCTATATGCACAAAGGGACCTAATAACGAGACAATCACTAATAAGGAGGCAGTTAAAGACCTTGGTGTGATGTTGAATAGGAACATGTTATGCAATGATTAAATAGCAATTCTATTGGAAAATTGCAAAGCAAAAATGGGAATATTGTTACGGCAATTCAAAACAAGAAAAGCTGAACACATGATTATGCTTTATAAAACGTATATTAGTAGTCCACTTGAATATTGGAATATGATATGATACCCACGCTACCAAAAGGATATTGCACAAATAGAGAGTGTACAAAGGGTCCCTTACAACTAGAATAGAAGAAGTTAACGATCTTGACTACTGGGAAAGACTACAATTTTTAAAATTATATAGTCTAGAAAGGAGAAGAGAACGCTACATGATAATACAGGCATGGTAATAGATAGAAATAATTGGCGTAAACGCCATGGAGCTAAAAATATCAGAAAGATTAAGCAGAGTTAGATTAATAGTGCCCAAAACTATACCAGGAAAACTAAGGAAAGCACACAGAACATTAATCCACTACGCACCAGCATCGACAATGCAGCATCTATTCAATGCGTTGCCAGCTCATCTGAGGAATATATCAGGAGTGAGCGTAGATGTGTTTAAGAATAAGCTCGACAAATATCTAAGCTGCATCCCAGACAATCCAAGATTAGATGATGCAAAATATACCGGAAAATGCACTAGTAATTCCCTGGTAGACATTAAAGGTGCCTCACACTGAGGGACCTAGGGCAACCCGAACAAGATGTAAGGACTGTAAGGTCTGTAAGATCAGTTATGTTGCGAGCTTTTCTGTCGCCTGTATTTGCTACTTCCCTTTTAAACATCTTTATCTTAACCATACTTTTCTTCTCTTATTACTCCTTCTGTCACCTGTCCTACCTGCTTCATAAAAATCCTATTATACCTCATTCCTGGTACTTAAAGAAATGTTGTGCCTTTTAATTCATTCAGAGTGCTCCATACCCTTACACGCATAAACAACAATCACTCTCGCTATACCTCTCCCCTATCTACGCATACCTAACTTACTGTGCTCAATCAACACTCACTATTTCACTACCGTACATCAACATTTCACTTTTAATCCTTTTGGAGTCTTTATAGCCTTCCTTTCCCCAAGCATTCTCAAGCTTACACTGATCCACTCTACTCTTACATCATTCAGCTTTGCCTTTTTTCTGTCTTCAACGCTCACCAAATCTCATGCAGAGCAAGGACTCTAAGACCTTTATGCAAAGTATCTCCATTATGACTGAATACTTTTTTGTGACATTCATTGCTGAACAATTGGATGACAAATGGAAAATTGTTTGTTATATTTTCTATTTGCAACTAATAAGGACTGTGTTATTCCAGTTAATTGATAGACTATTTTCTATATATGAAATTCCACTGGACTGAATTGTTTATCCAATGTGACACTGACTATGGGTAAAATACTTTACTTGCGTCTGTGTCTCAGAAAGATTTACGAGACCAGCACACAGTGATTAGTGTTATCATTCACTGTCACGACTCGACTTAAAAACAGTCTATTCGCCAGCCGAATTTTTTTTATTGGATATTCCTTGTTTAGATCGAAATAAAATTACTATAATGGAAGTGTAATTTATTCTTTAATTGCATTCCTTGAAGAAAACGTTATCAACAATTTGCTGTGTTTATAGCAAAATTATTACCTACTTTATCTCTTTCATACACGCACACAAACATATAGCAACTGACCCCAAACATATGACATCCCATTGGTTACCCTTGGAGTTGGGACACGACCGAAAAACAGTTACGTTACCTGCTAAGTAAAGTCAGGTTAATACCTGTATGTATATGTATGTATGTATGCAGATACTATAAGAGGTATATAAGTATCAATGAGCAGTTTATTTTACACACTGGCATATAGTTTTTATGTATAAATACACACACACACACATATATATACATGTATATAGATATATATATATATATTATATATATATATATATATACATATATATATATATAGATATGATATATATATTAGATTATAACATGTATATATATATATATATAATATAATATTATACATGTATATATATATATATATATATTTTATATTTATTAAAATAGATCTATATATATTAAAT